>NC_044557.1:37778570-38078570 GCF_007565055.1 Rhinopithecus roxellana
CTAGGCTGAGCCATCAAAGAGGTCTATCATCTGTAAATGTGACAGCAGAAAAGGTTTAAAAGGACAGTCCTCTCTGTCAGTTTCAGAGGGCTTCACCTTTTTAAGGAATGTAACCAGCTAAGAAAAACATGTGTTGATTTTCTTAAATGTTTAAGGCTAATGGAAGAAAATCTAAGACAGAGAAAAATGTTTTGGTACTGTTCATTTTTTCCCCACCCGTCTATGCTCTTTTCTTTTTTTGAGTATTTACCTCTACTTATTGTGAATATTCTTTTTCAGCCCAACCCTCTTTCCTTTGGCTCTGTTAAAGTGCTTAGTAAAGGGCTGTTGCTTTCCCATCACAGAGAAATCATCTCACATATCATTAAAAGTAAAGGCCTCTCATTTTTACAAAAGGTAGTACAGGAACTTCTGTAGGTTGATTATTCCAGGTGGCAATAATATTAAATTAGGATTTTTTCATGACTGTACAAAGCAATATATCCTTGTTGTTATGTTTGCTGTTATTTCAATAATGGTCTTTTCTTCTTTTTTTTTTTTTTATTTCTGCTGATGGTCTTTTTTTTTTTTTTTTTTTTCTCCCCGTAAGTAGTGCTACTTCTAAATATGAGCTATGGCTCCTAGAGCAGATGGGTGAGAAAAGAAATAATTTCCACCCTATAACTTGTTAGAAGAGCTCAGTGTCTTGCCAGTTGGCCAGGAGTTTCAGCACTCAAATACAAAATACACAGATTCTCAAAGATTAGTCCTCTGTGTGGTTCTTATTTGAGTCTCTTGAAATCTCAATAGGGCCAAAAAATTATTCATTGAATTTTTGACTAATGAAAATTGCAAGTTATGGCCAACATCCTATTGGTGGTCCCCTGTTGTCCTTCTGGTCAAAACCCTGGTGAATAAATCAAAAAAAAAAAAAAAAAAAGATACCCTTTCTGTTCAATATATACAACAAATCAAGGCCGTTTATGAACATTTTCTTCAATGAATAGATTTCTTTTAACCATTTCAAGGAAGAAATGTTTTGCAATAATACACAACTGGAGCCTTTAAGGAAACAGCAAAGCAAGGACAAGGAGGCATAAAAATTAATTTAGCCTGCCACATACATAAAATGTGTAATGGCATACTGGTGCTCCCAGTTTGTGGACTGGAAGGTAGACTAACAGATTATCCTTAATGGGAAAGCTTAACAATTTGATTTCATTTTATTCTGTTCCATTCAACAAATAGTCATTCTATTCTACTAAGTACAAAAGCCTTTTTGAGGCACTGAGAGAAAATAAAGGTGTACATTCCCAACTATGGAATAGTGTTCCTCAAGAAGTCAACAGAAACAGCTATACAAATAATTCAAATGCAAGGCAGTACCGTAAAAGTACCTTACACATATGTATGTGTATAATCTCTAAAAAAGTGTTTCTATATTTTACAATTCCCAACTTGAGTAACAAGATCCCCATCTTGCACCACAGCAATATTTTACATCCTAAGTCCCTTCAATTAGAAAGCAAATAGCTTTTATTTAGGATCTGATTAATAGAGTGCCTATACAATTTATCATCCAAACAAGGACACTTTGAGAGTGAGAAGTTGTGCTATTAATAATTATGCCAGGTCAATAGGAATAAATTGGGACTGTCCCAGACATATGGTGACTCTATTGATAATTTTAATATTATCAAAACAATGTGATTCCCCTTTTTCTTCTTCTTCTTGCTACCTGCCTTGAGTAGAGCATTTTATATCTTATTAGATAGTATTCCACAAGAGACTAGCCAGGAATAAAACGACACTGCATCCTTCAGATCCATCAGTTTTACAACAAAATAAAGACTGGATGGGAGATCATTTAATTTACACTTATAGGTCAGATACTGAGCCAGGTGCTAGTGATACAAAGATACAAACAACTAAGTTTCTGTCAATATTTTCCTCCAACAAAACTGGAAAGCATATCTATATTCAAAAAATCTTTTAATATTTTCATTTTATTTTAAAGTACTTTTTAAATTATTATAAAATACTTTCATAATTTTTTCTTAAATTGAAGTGCATATGTTAAGATAAGGAGAGAAGGGAGTGGTGAAATGGTTCTTTTGCAAAAGACTTTAATCCAATTTTCCCATTGCTGAGTCATGACAAATTCCTCCAGGATGTTTCTACCTACTTCCTGCCTCCTTTCCCCCTTCTCCTGTTACTTTCCCTCCCCAAGTTCACCACAGAGGACTATGGAGGGAGAAAAAAAAGTAAGTCATGCAGTTAAATTTGTGGAAACAGTTCAGTTTCTTCTTGCCCCATCTCAAATCCAGGTTAAAATGGCATATATATATATATGAAAAGAGACACACAAACGAATTTTTTGCAAAACTCTTAAGGAGATTTTAAAAATTATATCTGTAATGAAATAATACTTAAGGAAGGAAAATATTTCATCCAAAATAGAAAACACAAAAAGGCAGAGCTCTAGGGAAGCAACAAGTCTTTTGGGGCAAATAAAGCATGGATAACACATTCAAAAACCTACAGGGCTGGGCAGGTGATGTGAATGAGTGGAGTGACCCAGGCACAAGATGATCAGAGACACATTAAGGAATGGTGTGGACTGTGGCAAATCACAGAGTTATGCTGTAGATAAAAGTGCAGCAGCTACTCAGCAACAGCCAATTACTATGTGAAACTGTAAATCCAGTATAAGTTCAGCCGACTTTCAAGAGAAACTAGAAAACCAAGGTTTTCAAAAAATCCCCTTATTGTTTAATGCTGGCAATGAAAGCAAATGAAATACTCTGCGAAGCAAACCTGGTCTTTGGGCCTGTCAGTCTGAGAATTCTGAAAGAAAATCCTTTACCGGCACATGGCGGCAGAAGAACATAGGGCTCTTCCTCCCATACCCAGGCATATTTGCTTCTGCCTTGCATCTGATCCTTTCAAAAAGGAAACCTTTTAAGAGGAGTGTTTGTGTGCATGTGATATGCAGGCTTTAAAATATTTTAAGTATATAAAAGACATGTGTGCCATGTATTTTTTAAATGTATACCATGATTTAAATGTGGAAATTTTCTATATTAACAATTGTAATTAAGTCGAATCATACATAAAGGTGAAGTTCATTTTCAAGGATTCAACAGTTCTATCAGTCTTCCTCCACTCTCCCCTGTTAACAAAATGCATTTCCTATTCATTCATTTCTTCAGTCAACAAACATTTATAGGGCACCCTATGTGGCAGGGCAGGCTGTGTTCTAGATGTTAGGGATACAAAGAGACAGAGAAAACGACCTGCTTTCATGGAACTTACATTGGATAGGAAAGAGAAACAAAAAAATAAACTTAAAAAGCAAAGTATACCAAAACATTAGGATGCAGATAGGATTCAGGTCCAGAAGTTTCAGTCCAAACGTGGAAAATGTCTAAAACTAAAATATTATCTGACTAGTGTTTTGAGACATCTTTGAATGTGAAATGCTGAAAATAAATCATATGAGTATCAATCACCAGCTCTGCTTAGGAAGTGACATAAAATGTTGAGATCACCGGGAAATAAATAAGAAGTGAATTATTATTGAGTGTGTGATATAGGAATAAGAGTGCAAGGACTTACTATGTTCATTATATTATTATTGTTCTATTGTACTACTTATTTACTAGAGGAGTGAAAAAGTAACTGCAGTTTTTGCATTGTTGGAATTTGCCATTTGATATTGGAATACACTCTTAAATGTGGTTATGTTATTTTAATCGGCATTTCTTGCTTTATTATTATTATTATTTTGCTAGTGACTTATTACTTGCTCTTTATGTTTATTTTAGATTATGGAAATGATGTTAGACTAAAAGCAAATTCAAGCAATTTTCTTGTTTGAGTTCAAAATTGGTCGTAAAGCAAAAGAGACAACTAGGAACATCAACGATGCATTTGGTCCGGGAACTGCCAAGGAACGTACGTGGTGGTTCAAGAACTTTTGCAAAGGGGACGAGAGTCTTGCAGATGAGGAGTGTGGTGGCAGGCCGTTGGAAGCTGACTACAACCGATTGAGAGCAATAATCAAAGCTGATCCTATTACAACTACACGAGAAGTTGCCAAAGAACTCAGTGTCGACTATTCTATGGGCATTGGGCATTTGAACCAAATTGGAAAGGTGAAAAGGCTCAGAAAGTGGGTGCCTCATGAGCTGACCGAAAATCAAAATATCGTCATTTTGAAGTGTCATCTTCTCTTATTTTATGCAACAACAACAAACCATTTCTGGATCGGACTGTGACATGCAATGAAAAGTGGATTTTATATGACAACCAGCAATGACTAGCTCGATGGATGGACTGAAAAGAAGCTCCAACGCACTTCACAAAGCCAAACTTGCACCAAAAAGGGTAATGGTCACTTTTCGGTGGTCTGCTGCCAGTCTGATCCACTACTATTCAGCTGTCTGTGTCCTGACGAAACCATTTCATCTGAGAAGTATGCTCAGCAAATCTTTTTGCAGGGAAAATCCTTCCACAAGCAGCAGGATGAGGAAAATGCTTTCCAAGAGTTTGTCGAATCCCGAAGTACGGATTTTTATGCTACAGGAATAAACAAACGTATTTCTCACTGGCAAAAATGTGTTGATTGTAATGGTTCCTACTTTGATTAATAAAGATGTGTTTGAGCCTAATTATAGTGATTTAAAATTCACAGTCCAAAACTGCAATTACTTTTGCACCAACTGATGATTGATTTGTACCATCGATAAAATATTATTTTTTAAAATTCAAGCAGTACAGAAATGTATGAAGAAAAAAAATCTCATCCAGAAATGGCTAATTGGATGAATTTCATCTCTGCATATGTAAGGTGGAAGGATGGATGAATGGAAAAATTAACCTTTAATAATTGAGATCAAACTATATGTTCATAGCATTATAGAATATGTCTGGGCTTAAAGTCTTGTCTCTGCCACTTTCTAGTGAATAGACATATGACTTAACTACATGTGCCTCATTCCTCATTCAATAATGAAGATACTACTTACAGTATTTTTGTAGGGATTAATGGAAGTAATCCACATACAGAACGTAGAAAAGTACATGGAACATAATAAAAAATAAATATTAGCTCTTATTATTATCTGATTATTAGCATCTTAATGACATTGATTCAATCCTAAATTATTTTTCTTATCTCTGCTATCTCCCTTTCCTTCTCATTCTGTTGTTTCATTATTTTTGAGAGATTTATTTTCTCACTAGGGTGTTCTAAAGTGAGAAACACTCATGATGTGTTGTTTTTAGTTCCTTGACAGAACACATTTAATAATCATCTCTTCGCCTCCCCTGCCCTGGGACCCTTGCCTGCTTGCCTTGCTATTCCTTTTCACTTTGCTCATGCTTAATTGCTCATTTCTGTTTTCTGCTTTCTCTGATATGGCATGGATGACTTCCCTTTCACATGTCTTCTGCACATAGCGGCGTTCCATTCCTTTTCCTCACACCAGTGTTTTAATGCTGAGTACTTACTGTTGTGTGCACCCTTTCATGGCCTGAGGGAGGGCACCTGTGAGAGGAGAGGGACAGCTCAGCCGAGCCTCTGAGCCTCTGTGCAGTCCTGGCTGGAGTACTTGCTCTCTGCTCTCCCATCCTAGGCTTAGGGAAATGATCTGCAGTACTTGTGTTCACTCTACTTAGTGCGCGAAAGGGATTATCATCCCTGCCGGAATGCTCCTTTGCTTTAGATCACTTCTCTGTTCAGCACAGTGCCTGGAGTTCTTCATCACCATCTGACTGCGTTCCCATTTTCCACTCCCTTGGTCTTTATTTCTCTTAATGCCTCCCCACCAGTCAGAAGCCAGAAAAAGAAGAAATGAGGACTCTTTTTCCTCCCTTCAGATTTTCAGCTATTAGGTGAAAAATCTCAGGCCCTGGTCAATTCACCAGTCTGATTTTGTATGATGTGGGGGTTGGGGGGAGGTGCTTAGGTATTACATAATACCAGAATCTTCCTTTCCTTGGCTTGTTCTCTCCTTTTTAAAATCAATAGCACTTAGTCATGATCTTTTCTTTGTTCAGTTACTTTTTTTATTCTGTCTTATTTGGGGGACAGTTTTGTTAGGCTTTGGAGAAGGGAGAATCTATGGTCTGGTTTTATTCTTCCATCTTTCCCTGGAACTCTCTACTAATGATATTTTTATTAACAAGCTAGCACTTGGCAGAATTAGTTCCTACTAAGAAGACACAGGGTTTGTGTCTTAACCAAATTTTGCCTTGTGTGATACACACTAGCAACTAAACGAGTGAATGAATGATTCAACTACCAAAAATCCTCTGTTTTAACTCCTTGTCTTCATAACACTTGAGCCCAAACCAAATATTCAGGTAGGTCTAGAATAAACATTAACCCAGATTATTTTTTATTGAAAATCATCAACATGGACTAGATAACCATAAAGGCAGAAGAGTTCAGCTCAGTTACCACTGTTTCTACAAGATTCTAAATTTTACTTTAACTGGTCAAAGTGAACTTCGTTTGCTTTTCCAGCATACAGTGCTATCTTCTGCAAAAAATAGGAAAAAGGAAAATTTGCATTACTTGTCACTGGGTGGAAAACAAATTTAGAAAGAAATCAAATGCCAATTCAGGTATTAGGAAGTAGTTAACAAAGAGGGGAACATCCTCTCAATAGCATACATGGAACTATTAAGAATTATATTTATAGTATAATAATATGGTGTCAACTATGCAAAGTTATGTATGTACATCTATTCATAGTATAGAAAAATAAAGCAAAATATTTTAATATTATCTTTATATTAAATAATTATGGGGATTATGGGGATTTTTGTTTTCTAAGTTTGCTGCAGTTTTCAAAATTTCTAGATTATATAACTTATTTAATCAGTAAACAGAACCCATAAAATATTATTTAAAGAAAAAGTAATTTTGTCCAGTGCAGCATTTTCAAACGCAAAATGAGACAGAAAGATATAATTTAAAAAGGACAATCCTCTCAACATCCTAAGACTAAATCTTATTTATTTTTCTTCTGACATATAGATTCAGGCATTTATTCCCTACTAAAATAGGCATTATAATGCACCAAATATGAGTAAGAAAAACCTTTTGTGTGACAAAGCCAATTCTGTGAAACTGATGATGACTTTGGTGAGAACTAACAGGTCTGCCAATATACCCTCCTCTCCATTTGTCATTCAGCTAGATATTTAGGTTCTTTCAAAGGGCTGTTTTTACCCTAAGGGCCAATTTCATTAAAAAAAAAGGGGGGGGGGAGAAAATAGGAGATGAATTTTATGATTTTCCTGTCTTCTTCCACTTCTTAGAAATCAAGCCAAGCAATGCCAATGTTCTACCTTTTGGGAGTTCGTGCAGATTGCCCCCACACAAATGAAAATCTTGGACTCTGCCTGGTCTTGAAGAAAGCTCCTACTTGTCCAAAGAAAGGCATGATATCAGAAGTTGACAGAGATTCTCATTCAGGAAAGAATTGTCACCATTTTTGCTGTGCTCCGGCCAGAACAACATATGGCAGCCCAGCTGACAAATACAATCTTTTCCTCTTTTTTCCCATTTCACATGCACATTTCATCCGTGGAATATTAAAACTTCACACAAAGTGCCTGTTAACCCCTTGGCACCATAGTGTCCCTCGTCTGGGATGTGCTATTTACCAGAACCCTGGCATCCAGCTGTGAGAGGGTTAAGGCCAACAGAAAGAGACCCTGGTGGTCAGAGGCCGTCTGACTCTTCCCTGCTTCCATTAGGAAGGGCCGAGTCTCAGCATGTTGGGACAGAGTTGTCTTCGTGTTAGAAAATTCCTAGCTTCCTGGCTTCAGTGTAAATCGCCTTGGTACCCTGCATCCCAGAGCCTTTCAGTTTCCCAATCAGAGGTGTTTTCAGAAGCAGCTGTCCTTACATTCTGTTGTCCATGGGGACCCCAAGTCCAGCCTACTCTCCACCCGAGAAGTACACTGCTGGCCCCAGTCTTGATGGAAGAAAGCTTGCACATGTGATTTAAATAGAAAAGGCAACTTTGTTAAGTTGTCAACCTCCCTCCCTAAACATAAGCATTGGGTTGAGGTTTAGGTGTCTTTGTTGACAGAGACAAGATAGGAGTCCTGCACAAACCCTGCTATATTATACTGCTGAACCCCCTTGTAAACCCAAACATCCCAAACCACTCCTGATGAGCTGTTTCTAAGCATGTGTCAACGTATGATTTTCTGACTTCTACCTATTGTCTCCTTTATATTTGGAGTTTTTAATTTAGGAAAATTGCCTGTCATAAAATAAGGCACTAATATATATTCGTTGAATATATTCCAAATGTACAAAAACTGCAGAAAATAATACATGACACAATCCATGGATTCACCACTGAGATTAAGTAGCTGGTACCATTTTGCCATATATGCATCAAATGACTCTCTCTTTTAAAAAAAATAAGATAATTATAGTCTCAGGAATGTCTGCCCACCTCCACACTCCTCCTCCACCAAGTAACTACTATTCTGAAATGTGCGTGCATCATTGCCTTGCAAGTGTTCATAACACACATGAAGGTATTCATAAGAAATGTACACACTAGTGTATTGTCTCTTTAAAATTTTCTGTGGATAGTATCATGCTATATATTACAGAATATTTACATATTTTTGTACTTAACAGTGTTTCTTTTTGCAATTTATTCAGTTGATAGATATCTACAAATGTAGTTCACAAATTTTAATTGCTATATACTTTCTCATCATTTCAATAAACAAAACTTTACACATTCCCTTATTAAGGGATGGTTGAGTAATTTCACATTTGTGCTATTACAAACAAATCCTTCTTTGAATATCCTCGATCATGCATCCTATGTATCTATGCCAGATAGATGCCTTATGTATCTATGTCAGATATCCTCCAGGGTGGACACTAGGAACTAAAACTGCTTGGTCCTAAACCCTGAGGATTTCAGCTTTAATAGATTGACAAATCGGTTATTCCAATCCTTGTTTTCATTATCAATTATAAAAATGTCTGTTTCCACATTCTCACCAACATTCGCAAAGAAACATTAATTTTTGCGAAATTGATATGTAGCTGGTAGTGTATTGTTGATTTAGCTTTCAGCTCCCTAATTATTCGTAGGATAGAGCAGCTCTTCTTATGGTTATTAGACATTTGTTTCATCTCCTCTGTAAATTGCCTTTGCCATTTTTATTTTGAATTGTTTGCCTTTTTCTTATCAATTTATAGAAGTTCTTTATAAATGAAAGTATTATAATTGCCTTTTCCAAATCAGTCAATAGTTTATCTTTTTACTTTGTTTTAGCTATCCATAGATAGATAGATAGATAGATAGATAGATAGATAGATAGATAGAATAGATAGATAGATAGATATTCAAATAAGGCTATATATACACACATATAGAGAGATACCCAAATATATATTCAGTTAATATATATGGATATATGTTATTATTATTTAATGTCATCAAATTTATGCCTGTTTCATGGTTTGCACTTCTTGAATCTGATTTAAGAAGTTTTTTCCCATACCTCAATGATAAACAGTACACATGCGTATGTTTTTTATACAGTCAGTTCTGCTGTTGTACTTGTTTTGAAAACGTAAATTTGTTCCAAAACTACTGATATAATAAAAAATATGAGCATAACACAAATTTCCAATTTGGTTCTGTGCTATTTTGTTAGTGAGAAGCACTTAGTGAATGCAAAGAACTACACACAGCTTAAGCCAAGCCATATTGGAATTCACAAAATGCACACACACATGTGTCTCCATATCTACCAGTTACTTCAGTAGGTTATAACACCAAATATGGATAGATGTGTTATGAGCCACATCTAGCCATATCTGGTGTGTGATGAGCCATATCTAGCCATATCTGATGTTATAACCTTTCATCAGACTTCATATAATCTTCCCTTTACTGCTTCACAATAACTCACCAGCTGAAACTTTCTGATGTGCGGTCTCACAACTAAGTTTTTAGCTTGTTTCAAGAAGTGCCATGTTTATTGTAGTATTTATGTATGTTATCATCATTTAAAATGTGAAAAACTGTGCTTTTAGTTATCTTTTTCTATCTTTCTTTTTTTATGTAACTGCTGACGTTTTTGAGTGTTGAGAAGTTTTAAGTTTGAGTATTATCCCACTGACCTCATTTCTCCCCTAAGCCCTGTACTTTTACTGTGAGATTTTGCATGGTGAGTAATTTTTAGGAATGCATATGTGGTGGGCTAGCAAACAGACCATATGAAGCTTGTAGTCTTGCACTTTATGTTTAGATCTTTAATCCATCTGCAATTTACTTTTATGAGTATTTTATGATTGACATTATTTTTTTCCAGGAATAAAAAGCTACTTAGCCTCCATTTTAATTATTAAATGTTTCTTTTACTTTTCTTGCCTTATTTCACCAGCTAGGACCTCTGGTAGAAAGTTACATTAAAGCAGAAATCAATGGTATCATTTACTCATTCATTAACTTGAATGCTTCTCGAATTGTATGATTTAAAATGTTGTTTATCCTAGGTTTTTCTTAAATGTATTTTCTGAGGATAAGGAAACTCTTTTTTATGCATAGTTTACTAAATAAGATTATCATAAATCATCGTTGAATTTTGTTGGTTACTTTTTCTATATCTATTGAGATGCTAATATTCTTTAATCTCTCAATGCAACAATTTATAATATTGAATTTGTTTAGTGTTAAATTATCCTTGTTTTCTTGGGATAAATCAAAATCAACTATAAAATAGATATATGTGATGTGGGTGTGTGATATTATGTGTATGGTATATTTTTCTACAGTTTTATTTCAGTATACTTTAGATAAAATAAAATTCATCCTTTTTAACTGTACAGTTTGATGATTTGGGAAGCTACAAGCTATATTTAGTCATGTGACCACCACCATAATAAAAAATTTCATAACCCCACCAAATTTCTGTCTTCTTGCAGTTTTACTATGAGGTGTCTTGCTGTGGTTTTCTTACAGTTTATCATACGTGGAGTTCATTGAGCTTCTGGGAGCTGTAAGTTAATGTTCTTAGCCAAATTTGGGATATTTTCATCCTTTATATCATCAAATAATTTTTCTGCATAATTCTCTCTTCTCATTCTCAACTCCAATAACATGTATGTTAGAATTATTGATATTGCCTCAAAAATCTCTAAAACTGTTTATTTTTCTTTAATTTTTTTCTTTTTGTTTTTTGGAATATGCAATTTTTATTAAACTATCTTCATGTTCACTTATTATTTTCATTGATAATCAAATACATTTTTAATTTATCCTGTGAATTTTTTATTTTAGTTATTATGGTTTTCAGCTCTAACATCCATTTGGTTCTTTCATAGTATCCATTTTGCTGTTGTGATTCCCTATTGATTCTATCATTTTTACTACATTTTGCTTTAATTATTTGAGAATATTTTAATATACTTCTTTAAATATATTTATAAATCAGCTTTAACGTTTTTGTCTGCTAAATCAATATCTGGGCCCACTCAGAGTAAGTTTCTATAGATTATGTGTTTTTTTCCCCTGAGTGAAGGTCACAATTTTCTATTTCTTTGAATGTCTAGTAAGTTTAGTCAGAACTTGAAGTTGCAAATAATAAATTGGAGAGACTACAGATTCTGATTTGTTCTTCTGACAATTGCAATTCACTTCCTGGATTCCAACTGAAGTATCTGTTCCTCCCATGGTAGGCAGTCACTGAGGTCTCTGCTCAGATTTTTTCTTCCAGCTTTGATTTTTATCCTGGTCCCTTAGTGATCTTTCCTATTCCTCAGTGACTTAATGATCAGCCACGGATTTGGGAAGAGATATACTCAGTCTGAGCTTCGTGCTGGTTAAGGAATGCAATCTTTCAACGTCTCAGCAAACTCCCACGCTCATCTGGAGCACTCTTGTCCTTTCAAGGATACACCTCTATGTTTGCTTGCTTTTTGTCTGGGCTCCTGGGGAATCTCTCATCTACATGAATATCTTAGCAGACAACAAGAGATTCAGGCAGAATTTTCTCTTAGGTTGTCAATCTCAGTTTCACTAAAATGCCTTTATTTTGACTACAATCTCGATTTATAATTTAGATATGTGTTAAATTCTAAGTTGACAGATTTTTTCCCCAGCATTTTGAAGATGATATTCCATTGTTGTCTACATTCTACTGTTACTAATTAGAAATCTGTCATCAGTTTAACTTTTTTTCATTTTCTGAAAATCTGTCTATTCCTTCTGGCTACTTTTATGATCTTCTCTTTGTCTTTGGAGTTCTGAAGATTTAGTATGATATATTCATGTGGATTTCTTTTATTTATCTTGCTTGGAATATGTTGTGTTTCTTGAATTGGTGGGCTCATATATGTATTTCAGTTGTGGAAAATTCTCATTGCCTTTTTAAAATATTGCCTCTTCTTTTTGTAACCTCCTTTTCTGGAATTCCTGTTAAATATATATTAATCTTTCTAAATCTGTTCTCATTTTCAAAAAATAATTTTATATGTGTATCTATTTTACACTATCTATATACACTATCTAATACTTTAGATAATTGAACTATTTTTCTTCTTTCTATTTCAGACATGTCTATTAGTTTGCTAATTGTTTCTTCAACTTCATTTAGTTATTCACATAACTTCTGAAGGGATTAATTGAATTCTTTTGTTTTCTGATCATTTGAATCATACAAAATCTCCCTCCAAAGATGATAGGTCCCATGATATAGGATCTCACAATTATGTCTCCACTACACAGCACAGACTTACTCATTTATAGATGCAAATCAACCGATTTGCCAACACCTAAGTTTTTAATTTAACAGACTGATTTTATTTCTTCTAATTTCTTCTTATCTGTTTATTTCTCATGGTTTTTTTTTTTTTTTTTTTTGGATTTTTTTACATCTTTAGTACCAATAAATATGTAGTCTCCATCAGATTGCTCAGCTAAGGAGCTAATCTTCCTGTTTAAGTATGAGTGTGTGTGTGCATGTGTGTTGGATGACTCTTCTTCATTATGGATTATTTTCTTACATGTTTTATAATTTTGGATTATGAGCTCATCTACACTGAGGTTTTCTTCATGGTAACTCTGTGTGATATGAGTTGAGAAAATTTTCCCCAGAGTTTAATATTTGTTGCATTCTGGTACCAAATTTCATGTTGATTTATTGGCTTAAGAGTTCATAAATAATGCCAAGAGTATAACTGTGAATTCCAACCCTTCATGAAGTTTAGTTTTGGGGTTTTAAATTCTTATAGATAAATTATTATTATTCCAAACAAAACCCAAGCATGTTCAATCAACTTCTTCTTATTCTTTTTTTCTTTTTTGTCTCTTGGTAATAATAGGTAGATTTTTTTTCTAGTTATCACTTTCATTGATTATATAGTCTGAACTTTATGCAGATACCTTAGTTCCAACTTCTCACCTAACACAGTCTTAAGTTCCCATCTTCTGTTTCTACATGGTTATTAAAACTGTCCCCTAGATGACTGAGTTGGGTAGCCCCTCCAAAGCTAGCCACATCATTTGTTCACACACTTACTGCTTTATTTTAATTCTCATTAGGATTTCCAGCACTTGAGTATACTAATTTTATTTACTGAAAGCTCAGTTATGCATATAAATATGTGTTGTTGTAGCTTATCCAGCATATACAAATGTTTTTAGCAGATAAATTTTTTGGTCATTTGTCTTATTAGAACCAGAATTCCCATTCACTTTTCTACTCACTCCAATTTGGTTTTCAACCATATCATACCATTGAAACTGTTCTTGTTGAGGGTTGCTAATTATATTCATGTTGCTAAATCCAGTGGATGGTTTTTTCCCTTACTAATTTTTTTATTATTACTTAAACTTAACACTTCTTCATTTTAAATGCTCTTGTCTTGGTTCCCATGACAACAAACTCCGCTGGTTTTGTCATTTTTATTAGCTGTCCTCTTCTGCCTTTTCCCATCCTCTTTCTCTCCCTGGCTCAATCCTAGGTGCTCTTCTCTTATATTTACCTATTTTTTTCGAGGTGATATCATCCATTCCCATGGCTTTAAACACAGTGTTTATGTCAACAGTGCCCAAATATTAACCTCTAGCTTAAACCTCTTCTTTGAACTCCATACCTGTATGGATAAAATCCTATTTTTTCAGGAGTAAACTTAGATGTCTAACAAGCATCTCAAATATGTTCATAATTGAAATCTTGGTCCTCACACTAACCAGATCAATTTTTCTCCTAAACTTTTGCTTTTTAGTAAATGCTCCTTCTCTCCACCTTATCAAAGAGACACAGAGAATCATCCTTCATTCCTAATTCTCCCTTACCATCTGCTTACATAAATATATCATCAACTCCTGGCAATTTATAATTCCATACACCTCTTTTTCTCCAGTCCTACAGCCATTTATTCTCTGAATTCCTGTAATAACCTTCAAATGTGTCTTCTGCTTCCCCTCTTTACCCTCCTAGTTAATTCTCTGCTCAACAACAACAGTACTCATTAAAAATTTAAATTATGGGGGCCGGGTTGCGGTGGTTCACGCCTGTAATCCCAGCACTTTGGGAGGCCAATGCGGGGATCACAAGATCAGGAGATCAAGACCATCCTGGCTAACACGGTGAAACCCTGTCTCTACTAAAAAATCCAAAAAGAAAAAAGAAAAAAAATTAGCCGGGCATGGTGGAGGACACCTATAGTCCTGAGGCAGGAGAATGGCATGAACCTGGGAGGCAGAGCTTGCAGTGAGCTGAGATCATGCCACTGCTCTCCAGCCTGGGCAAAAGAGCAAGACTCCATCTCAAAAAAAAATAAATAAATAAAAATAAATTTAAATTATATTACTCCACTGGTGAAAACCCGGTAGTGACTTTCCAATGCATTTTAGATGACAAATACATGCCTTTCACAGCACCTACCCTGTGCAACCTGCTCCCCGATGCACCTAGGGGTGCCTTTCATGTCATTCTCTGCCTTGCTTCCTCACTATGCTGCAGCACACCAGCCAGCTTGGAGCTCCTTGAATCGCCACGTTATTTTCCAAATGTAAACATAGTGTTGCTATATTCAAAATGCTTTTATTCTCCCTCTACTCATGAATCTCTCCTTTTCATTATTTAGATCTCAAACGAAATATCGCTTCTTCCACAGTTGAAATGTGACCTTCAAGGAGAGGTTTCCTCTGTCATCCTACGTAACGTAACATAAAACCAAGGGTTTTCTTTATTATTACCTATTATTGTACCTTGTTCTCTTTCTTTATAGTAATTTCCACACTTTTAAAATTACATGTGTTTTTGTTTCTTCATTCCATTTTTGCTTCCCCACTTAATTCTTACTGTCATGAAGATAGGGGCCACACTATTTTGTTCACTCAATAACCGATTGACATTTAATCATCCTTGATAAATATTTGTGGAATAATAAAGACATTAAAGAAGAAAGCATTGTAGTAATGGTATGTTCTCAAAGCCAGAGAACTAAAAATCTCCCTGAGATCACGAGCTCTCAATGTTTGTTTGCAAAAGGACTTGATGAATGAGGGAAAACAGCACTTTTTCCTGAGTGTCCGTAATGTATCAGGTTCTTTTGCACTTTCTATCTGATTTAATCCTCACACAGTTGTTTGAGATGGATGTTATTTTACTTAATTCATAGAAGTCAGTAATTTGAACAAGAAGCATAAAGATTAAAGGGGGAAGATCCAGACTTGGAACAAATTCTCTTGAGTCTCCTTATTACAAGTAGGGAACTCTTTCTAACAAAGCAATGCTCCCTTCTAAAAAATGGTTAAATTGGAAGAAATGCTTTATGGCATCTAGATATTGGAAACACATGATACCTTTTTTCTGATCTCCTTCATGGGCACCCACAATTTCTAGTAAAATTCATCAGCATAACATGTTAGCCTGTGCCTAGACATGAGATGCAGCACTGAAACATACTTGTGAAAAATGCATTTTCTAATACCTCAATATTTCTTGGCTAACCCTAATTCATAATTAACTTGCTAGTGTTTTCTATGTTCTTAATATTGTTCATGTTATAGATGCTTACACTGCTGAAATAAAGTGATTTACAAGATTTTGGATAAGGGAGCTCAGAGAATTTTGACACCATGTGAAGCAAAGCCTTTGAGGTAGAGTGAAGAGACATAAAACAATAAAGCATATGATGTCTTGTTCAAGTCCAGCCATATCCTGATAGAAAACTAATATAAAGAATGCAAGCTGAGGTTGAGTTTAGAACTAAGTCTATTTTCAGCAATTGGAAAATTTATATATTTGAACATATTTGACCCTTATTGCTTATTGTTTTTTTGTATGGAAGGAAAAAAAAAAAAAACATTCATTTAAAACTAATGGTTATCATGACCACATATCTGTTCAAACACCTTATAACCAAGTCACTATCTCCCTTAGGTAAATTGATTCTCGGGATTCTGATTTAACAAAATAACCTTTGTGGCCTTTTTTCTCATTAAACAGGTTGGAACTGTTTGAATTCTGAGGTGTTTTGGACCCACTGCCTCTGGGGAGGCTGTGAAGGAGCTAATCCTGCTGTTGCCCTCAACACAAACCTCTCACCACTCAGGGAAGTTACAGGTTTGCACTGCACAAGGTCACTATACATCTTTGTCTGCCTCCAACAGCCTTGGTTTAGGCCTTTTTCCCAGTGTAATTATTAAGTGGTGTTCCCTACATTCAAAATTATCCCAGTTTGGACAACAATTTTTATACAAATCCACCTATACCATCTTAAAAACCATGTTGTGGAACATAACAGCTGGAGAGAAAAACTGAACATTTTCTGAGAAAGAAGCTATCAATCAAATCTAGGCCTTCATGGAAGCAGAAAGTCAGCTTGGAGCTGATGATCCTTTTCATCTTATCTACATAGATGAACGGCCTCTCTCTGCCGAACACATACGAAGCGTAAAGTCACCCATATCCCTGGAGGAAAGGTACAATGGGACTCTTCATAGCTTGTCAAAGACTGCCCCTCATGCTCCTTACTAGACAAACTGACTACTAAGAAAGTAGACAAATTTATATAAAGGTCAAGGGGCCTTCTGGGGGGAAGAGATTAAAATTCTTTCCTCTTCCTTTTTAGAGGTTCACACCATACTTCTCTGATGGGTTAAAGTGCTTCTGGGTGAAGTTTGCTGGCAGGAAAAATAACCCTAAGGGTTATAAAGGGACTTAAAGATAAATGTTTCATAAAGGGACAAGGAGTGTAAATTGGGGATCTAAAATCAAAGTCAAGCCCTAGAAGTTCATGAGTGAGGAGGAAGCTGTCAAACAGTAGCATGATGCTTGTACCTCAGAAATGGCAGCGCACGTAAAATATAGATTAAGGCCTTTAGCCTTATAGGGTGAAAACCTTATAGGGCAGTGGATGAGGATAGAGTAAACAAGACAGCATCAGCTTTCAGCAGCCTGAAATTAGGATATCCAGAACTGGGACCTCTTGGGAGACAGATGAGAAATTCGAGTTCTCTCCTTGCCTAGAACAGTCATGCATCACCTAACCACAGGGATACATTCTGAGAAAAGTATTGTTAGATGATTTCATTATTGTGCAAACATCACAGAGGGTGTTTATACAAACCTAGATGGCATAGCCTACTACACTTCTAGGTTGTTTGGTATAGCCTACTTCTGCTAGGCTATAAACCTGTATAGCATGTTACTGTACTGAATACAGTAGGCAATTGTAACACTATGATAAGTATTTGTGAACTAAACACAGAAAATGTGTAGTCAAAATATGATTTTAATCTTATAAATCATCATTTACACCGTCCATTGTTGACCAAATGTTACTACGTGGTTTGTGACTATACTTGGAAGCACAAGTCACCTTTGGAGACTGAGTAATGCCTGGGGTTCTTAAATAATTCAGGTACCAAAAAAAAAAAAATCACTAGAGACAAAAATGTGCTTTCTGATAAAATGAGTAGAGAAAGGAGATTTCGTGATTAATTGGGAAAAGTAAATGGGATATGACTACACTGTTCCCCAGAGAAAAGGATACAACTCCAAACCATCATTACTCATATGTGAGACAGTCAGGGCATTTTCAAATGTTTAAAGAATAACCAGTTGTTTACGAGGAATGGAAGAAGCCTTTCATACTTGGTATCTGAAGCAGAAAGGCCATTGCTCTAATCAGCCTCCTTCACAGTCAAATCTCCCCCATTGAAGTCCTATGGACTTCAATTTCTGACACAGAGGCAGCCATATGGAGAGAGAAAACCAGTTATAGAGACATTTTCAACTCTGACAAGAAATCTGCTTCATGGAAGAAGATAAGCAGGGAAGGCCTAATTAGTAAGTGTAACACTGGCTCCTTAATTAAAATCTCCCTTTAGATTCAATCTATTCCATGGAACGACATTTAATAATATTGAGTTATAGTTATGAATGACTTTGTCCAAATGTTTTCATCTTCGATTAAGACAAGCATTTCCCATAGAGAAACAATCTTCCCCAGTTAAGTCATCTATGAATGGAGCCTTAGCAAATTGTTTTATTTGGGAGCTCCTGTGACTATTGCCTACCAGAGGATATCTTGAGTGCACACTTTTCAAAAAGCTACTAAGTGAGACCAGGTGTTCAGCACTATTGCCACCCACACCCACTTCAACAAAAAGAACATATATTCACAGGTATACCTGCATATATAGAATAAAACATATCCCTCCTTTTATTTATTTTTTGAGCTTGTATTTTTTTGTGTGTGAGTACATAGTAGGTATATATATTTACAGGGTACATGAGATGCTTTGATACAAGCATGCAAGGTGAAATAAGAACATCATGAAGAATGGGGTTCCATCCCCACAAGCATTTATCCTTTGAGTTACAAACAATCCAATTATACTCTCTAAGTTATTTTAAAATGCACAATTATTGTTGACTATAGTCACCCTACTGTGCTATCAAACAGTAGGTCTTATCCATTCTTTCTATTTCTTTTGTATCCATTAGCAATCCTTACCTCCCCTACAACTCCCCACTACCCTTCTCATCCTCTGGCAACCATCCTTCTAATCTCTATGTCCATGAGTTCAATTGTTTTGATTTTTAGATCTCACAAATAAATGAGAACATGCTATGTTTGATTTTCTGTGCCTGGCTCATTTCACTTAACATAATGATCTACAGTTCCATCCGTGTTGTTGAGAATGACTGGCTCTCATTCATTTTTATGGCTCAATTGTACTCCATTGTGTATATGGACCACATTTTCTTTATACATTCATCTGTTCATGGACACTTAGATTGCTTCCAAGTCTTAGCTATTATAAACAGCACTGCAACAAGCATAAGCATGCAGACTTCTCTTCGTTATGCTGATTTCCTTTCTTTGGGATATATACCCAGCAGTGGGATTGCTGGATCATACAGTAGCTCAATTTTTAGTTTTTTGTGGAACCTCCAAACTGTTCTCCATAGTAGTTGTACTAACTTTACATTCCCACCAACAGTGTATGAGTGTTCGACATCCTCACCAGCATTTGTTATTACCTGTCTTTTGGATAAAAGTCACTTTAACTTGGGTGAGATGGTACCTCATTGTAGTTTTGATTTGCATTTCTCCGATGATCAGTGATGTTGAGAATCTTTTCATATGCCTGTTTGCCATAGGTATGTCTTTTTTTGAGAAATGTCTGTTCAAATATTTTACCCATTTTTGATTAGATTATTAGGTTTTTTTCCTATACAGTTGTTTGAACTCTATATTCCTCCTTTTAGAGAACTACAAGAGAATGAGAAACAATAAGACCTTATTGTACCCTGGCATTTAATAAGATAAGTAACAATAACATACAATAACACTGCCACTTCCCTGTGACATCCTCTGAAACCATGAGGACCACATTGCCCTTGCATCTGCTGAAGACATTTGGTTGACGGTGGTCAAAGATAAAAGGGGGAAAGAAGTGGTAACAAAGCTTTTTATCAATAATCAGTTGCCTTTGACAAATAATATTAATGCCCAGATCTTTGTAGCTATACCTCTATTCCACTTCACTTCCACTGTTACTTATGGTGGGCCACCTGCCAGAGGAACTGCAGAACCTCTGGAACAACAGGGACAACTGCTATGTCTTATTTGCAGCATAGGATCCAAGGGCATTCTGTCAGAAACATCAGAATGTTGTCCGATTATCTGACACATTCAAGGCTGGTCAGGCTTTGTTCATTTGGGCTAAAATCTGGCATCAAGGATGATTTTCTTTTGATGGGATTATAGTTAGTTGTGAATGTGTCTTGTTAAAGAGATGTTTAGGATCAGGAACCAAGTTTGATTAATTATTATATTTCAAAATAAACATCTGTGGAACCAAAACTGGACTATTGCAATGATCTTCTAAGTAGTCTTCAGTTATTAATGACAGAAAAACTAACCTAGAAATTTTAGGTTCATAAAATTGGTAAGTCCAATAGTCGGATTGGCTTCAGGCATGACTGAATACAGGAGCTCAAAGGCTGTCATCAGAACTTGATCTCTTGGTTTAGTTCACTTTTCCATGATTCTCACCAAGTTCTATCTTTTTGACCACAAAATGACTCTACCTTTAGTGTCCTGCCCTCCCATATTCACGTACAGCCTGTTTTCTAGTGTCCCATGAAAATCCCTGAGACTTACTCTAACTATATAAATAGAGGACTAATTTTCATCTCTGAATTACTCACTGTAGCCAGAGGGAGCATGTTCACCATTGGAGCCATCGCAATGCCCTACTCAGAGGTGTTCGATTATCTGTCAGCAATTTAGCAACATTTTCCTTCTTTTATGCTCTCCCCTTATGGAAGGTTTGGAAGCCTGGGAGCTACATTGCCTTCAAGGTTCCAGGTTAGATTCTGCCAATGAGAAAACTAACCTGCGATTTGAAAGTCAGAGGAAATACTGAAGCTATTGTTGCTCCTGGGGCAGTAGAAGGCAGGTAGATAAACTTCGGCAGAGGGCAGATGTAAGATTTTGATGGCAGCTTACAGGCATCCTCCTGCCAATCATTAAATGTGGGGGCTGCAAGCAGCCAAGATCATTGCCAGATGTTCTGTGACTGCAGCACTTCTTGATTTCCTGTCTACTAGAGAGAGTTTTCTTGACACTCACTGACTCTAGCCCTCCAATGGTTTCATAAACCTCCAATGCCTGTCTTTTATTTGTTATTATTTTTTTCAGTAGTTTTTGGGGAATGGGTGGTGTTTGGTTACATGGAAAAATTCTTTAGTGGTGATTTCCAAGGTTTTGGTGTACCCGTCACCCAAGCAGTGTACACTGTACCCCATATTATGTAGTCTTTTATCCCTCACCACCATTCCCACCCTTCCCCCCAAGTTCCCAAAGTGCATTGTATCATTCTTACGCCTTTGCATCCTCATAGCTTAGCTCCCATTTATAAGCGAGAACATGAGATGTTTGGTTTTCCATTCCTGAGTTACTTCACTTAGAATAATGGTCTCCAACTCCATCTAGGTTGCTTCAAATGCTATGTTTTCATTCCTTTTTATGGCTGAGTGGTATTCCTTGGTGTGTATGTATGTATGTATATACACATATTTTTGCAGTTGCAAATTGTGCTGCTGTAAACATGTGTGTGCAAATGTCTTTTTCATATAATGACTCTTTTCTTCTGGGTAAACACCTAGTAGTGGGATTGCTGGATCAAATGATAGATCTACTATTATTTCTTTGAGGAATCTCTGTACACTATTTCATAGTGGTTGTACTAGTTTACATTCCCATCAGCACTGTGAAAGTATTCCCTCTCACCACATTCATGCCAAAATGTAGTTGGTTAGATCACCAGATGTCTCTCACTGTCATAATTTTCTCACTGTTATGACTTTTGCAAATGTGATTTCACCTGCATTTCCAAGACATCTGTTTTCTTACACTTTGTCTCTTCTTCCATTTGATAATGCTTTCTTTAAATAAAAAAATTTCTGGAAAATTTATGGAAAAGCAGTTTGTTACTGTTTAACAGACAGCATATCTGAACTAAACATGTCCAGGTAAATTCACTGTTTTGATGCTTAACCAAAAACTTACATTCAATATAATCATGTCAAGTGCTTGGCAGAGTCTTATTTGGATTTAAAAATCCAAAATAAGTGTTAAGGATGGGTTAGCACTACATGATTAAGGCTTTCACTATCACTATTGTGTTGTTATTAGTGAAGGCATACCTCAGAGACATTGTGAGTTCTGTTCTAAACCACTGTAGTAAAGTGAATCACACAAAATTTTTGGTTTCCCAGTGTATATAGAAGCTTTACTTACACTATACTGTAGTCTATTAAGTGTGCAACAGTATTATGTTTAAATAATTATACATACCTTAGTTAGAAAACACTTGGCTAAAAAATGCTAATGATCATCTGAGCCTTCAGTGAGTCATAATTTTTTGCCTTGCTTGCTTCAATGTGTTAGGCTTTTAGAGAAGGCAACACCAGTAGGACCAGGGTGGCTGAAGGTTGGGTTACCCATGGCACTGTCTTAAGACAACAATGAAATTTGCCTCATAGATTGACTTGTTCTTTCATGAAAGATTGTGTGTAGCACGTGATGGCTGTTTGATAGCATTTTACTAACAGAACTTCTTTCAAAATTGAGTTAATCCTCTCACAGCCTGCCACTTCTTTGATGTAATACTCTAAATCCTTTGTTGTCATTTCAGCAACATTTATGGCATCTTCACTAGGAGTATATTTCATCTCAAGAAACCACTTTCTTTGCTCATCCATAAGAAGCAATTCCTCATCCATGCAAGTTTTTGAGATTGCAGCAAATCAGTCACATCTTCAGGTTCCACTTCTATTTCTGCTTCTCTTGCTATTTCCATCACATCTGCAATTACTTCCTTTACTGAAGCCTCAAACCCCTCAAAGTCATTCAAAAGTGTTGGAATCAACTTCTTCCAAACTCCTGTTAATGTTGATATTTTGACCTCCTCTAAGTCACATATGTTCTTAATGCCATCTAGAATGTTGAATCCTTTCCATAAGGTTTTCAATGTACTTTGTCCAGATGCATCTGAGGCATTATTATCTATAGCACCTATAGGTTTATGAAACATATTTCTTAATAATAAGACTTGAAAGTGGAAATTGCTCCTTGATCCATGGGCTGCAGAATGGTTATTGTTTCAGCTGGCACGAAAATAGCACTCACTTCCTTCTACATCTCCATCAGAGTTCTTGGGTGGCCAGCTCCATTGTCCATGAACAGTATTCTTTTGAAAGAAATCTTTTTTTCTGAGCAGTAGATCTCAATAGTAGAACTAAAATATTCAGTAAACCATACTGTAAACAAATGTGCTGTCATCCAGGCTTTGTTGTTCTATTTATAGTGAAAGGCACAGTAGATTTAATACATAATTCTTAAGGGCCCTAGGACTTTCAGAATGGTAAATGAGCATTGGCTTCAACTTAAAGTCACCAGCTACATTAGCCTCTAACAAAAGAGTCAGCCTGTCATTTGAAGCTTTGAAGCCAGGCACTGACTTCTCCTCTCTAGCTATGAAAAGCCTAGATGGCATCTTCTCCCAATAGAGGGCAGTTTTATCTACATAGAAAGTCTGTTGTTTATTGTAGCCACCTTCGTCAATGATCTTAGCTAGATCTTCTGGATAACTTTCTGCAGCTTCTTCATCAGCACTTCCTGCTTCACCTCGCACTTTTATGTTATGGAGATGGCTTATTTCCTTAAGCCTCACGAAACCAACCTCCGCTAGCTTCCAACTTTTCTTCTGCAGCTTCCTCATCTCTCTCAGCCTTCAGAGAATTGAAGAGGTAGGGCCTTGCCCTGGATTAATTTTTGGCTTAAGGGAATGTGATTGGTTGGATTCCTATTCAAGCCACTAAAGTCTTCACCATATCAGCACTAAGGCTGTTTTGCTTTCTTAATCTTCATGTGTTTAGTGAAGTAACACTTAATTTCCTTCAAGAACTTTTTGTTTGCATTCACAATTTGGCTAACTGTTTGGCACAAGAGGCCTAGCTTTCAGCCTGTCTTGGTTTTCAACATGCCATCCTCTATAAGCTTAATTATTTCTAACTTTTGATTTAAACTGAGAGACATGCAACTCTTCCTTTCATTTGAACACTTGGAGGTATTATCATAGGGTCATTAATTGGCCTAATTTCAGTTATGTTGTCTCAGGGAATAACAAGCCCCAAACGCAGGAAGACAGACAGGTAATGGCTGGTCAGTGGAGCAGTCAGAACACATACAATATTTATCAATTAAGTTTGCTGTCTTTTTTTTTTTTTTTTTTTTTGATGGCGTCTCACTCTGTCACTCAGACTGAAGTGCAGTAGTGCAATCACAGCTCACTGCAGCCTCAACCTCCCAGGCTCCAGCAATCCTCCCACCTCAGCCTCCTGAGTAACTGAAACTATAGGCATGCACCACCAAACTCAGCTAATTTTTGTATTTCTGATTTTTTTGTAGAGACAGGGCTTCACTGTGTTACCCAGGCTGGTCTCAAACTCCTAGACTCAAGCTATCTGCCCACCTCAGCCTCCCAAAATGCTGGAATTACAGGTGTGAGCCACCACACCCAACCTGCTATCTTATATTGGCACAATTCATGATGTCACAAACCAGTCACAATAGTAACATCAGAGATCACTGATCACAGATCACCATAACAGGTGTAATAATAATAATAATAATAATAATAATAATAGACATTTGAAATATTGTGAGAATTACCAAAATGTGACCCAGAAACATAAAGTGAGCAGTATGCTATTGAAAAAAAAATGATACTGGTAGCCTTGCTCAAAGCAGGGTTGCCACAAACCTCAGGTTGTAAAAATCTCAGTGAAGCTCAACAAAGCAAAGCACAATAGAATGAGTATACCTGTATTGCTGTTGTTATCACTACCTCATGGCTTTAAAAAGAATAACCTTGTTAGGTAAAGCTAATTTATACTGTCTTATTCCTAGACTGTTATGTGACTACCAAAGTCCATTTGACACCTATGCTTGGACACATGACTTCTCCACGAAAATTACATTTCCTAGCCAGCTCATTGATAGATTAGAATGTGAGTGGCAGTAATATGTTCAACATCCATATCACTATATTAAAAAGGGATCCTTTGTCCTGGATTTATTTTATTGGTCCTTCCTGTGAGCTGGAACACAGAAGCGCCTGCCATCCAGGGACTGCGGCACTGCTATTTGCCAACCAGGAGAGCTCACTTTAGGCATTTATATAATTTTTAAAAGAAAGGGAGGAAAGCCCTGCCTCTTTTTAATCTACTTTAATTTAGATTCTTTTTTGTTACAAGAGATTAGGCATCATCTTAACTAATAATGCACACTGACTTCAAACAATAAAGCAATGAATTGTGTTCCTGTAAACTAAAATCCAGTATAATCTCATATTTACAAAAGTCGATCTTCACTGTTCATTTTCCACATGTGATTTTATCTATTTGCTAAAATCTATTTGTAACCCCAAAATCAATACTCATGGCTCTTTCATAGTCATTCCCGGATACGTACAGAGGCAGAGGAACAATCTGAGGTTCCAGACATGCATGTTCCCAGCTGAGGTCAAACAAGACAACGCTGTGCCTTCTTGTTTCAGCTCTCATGCTGTAAGTAAGTGCTCTTTTCATGCTGTATTTAGTGCCACACTTCACATTTTTGTGCTTTTTTTAAATTGGTAAGTCACTTGATTGTAGAACATTCTATAGTTTTGCTTTGTTTTGTTTTTACTTCTGAAGTACAGTTATTTAGCAGGTGGATTTTTCTCAAATGACTTTCTGTCAGGATGTCTAAGGTTACAAATCCCATTGAGAGAAATAAAAATTCATTCCTGAAGATCAAACTGCAGTCTCCCAACAGCATTACCTGTTATGAATGGGTGGCTGGGAAAGTCTTAGAAGGTAAGTTCCCGGAGGACAAGAACCTACAAGACAAGTATCAATCACACACAATTAACAGAGTGTGAGGATTTTAAAAAAATATTAGCTTATACTGTGACTTCAGCTTGCTGCAACAATGTCTGCACAATGCCAAAAACATCCAGATGGAAGTGGAGAACTCAGCCACTACCACATGCTTCATCTGCACCGATGTCTTATGGAGACAGCCAGCACGGATCTCCGGGGCCTGGAAGAGTTACCAGGCAAGAAGCCAGAGGGGAAAAATATCGCCAATATATGTTTAAATTAAATTAATGAACATTTATATAACTCTCTACACAGTATAAGTAACTTCTATCAAATATAGTGTCTCATTTAATCAGAATTACCACCCTATAAATTAGGTATTATTATTTGCCCAATTTTACAGGTAAAATTTAAGGCTCCAAAAAATTTAGATTACACAACTCATAAAGAATGGAGCCAAGACTTGAACCCTGGTCTTCTTATGTAGTCAATAACAATGATTGAGAGCTTACCTGTGCCAAGAACTTCTGACTCCAGTGAAACCATACCCTTGTACTGTAATTGATGTCCTCTATGTAGATGTGATGTGTTATCATACAGAGGAAAGGCAAACATAAATGGTTCACATTTCAGTATACATACTGATTTTCATATACATATATGTGAATATATATGTTCACTTTTCTATCTCCCTATGAAGAACATGAAAAAGAAAAAAAAGAAAAAAGAAAAAAAAATACCCAATAAAAATACCTGATACAGGTGGAGGGGTAAACTGCATCCATTTAATATTCACTGGATTTTGTTCTGTATGGCCTTAATACTGCAAACATGAGCCCAGACAGGTTTTGCACACCTTCTTGGACTATCCACACCTAATAAGGCATATGCTTCAGTGAAGACAGACAATAATAATCCAATATGTTTCTAAGATTCACAGGTTGACAACATGGGGCAAGTTGCCAATTTTGCATTCCTGAAAATTATTCTAACTAATGGACCTACTTTGATGGTATTATGCTCCAGAATGACAGTTCTGGGTTTATTCTTATTTCTAGAACCATCCAGATCAACATAATTCTGTCTGCACATTTTTCAGCAGTACATTTTTATTCACCTTGGGGTTCTTCAATTTGGCCATAAGTATCCACTAAAGTATCTTGGTTTAAGAGGCAAAAAGACATGCCTAGAAGCACAACACTGACCTTGGGATTGTCAGTTTCTACAGATCAAAAAGAGAGGATCCAAAGTCACCTTCAGAAAACAAAGAAAAGTGGTATCAAATGAGAGACATCACAGCCACGTGCAGCAAGTTTCTGAAGTTTCATGGTAACCAGGAGACAAAAATCAGTGGATGTATAAAGGACACAGTCACTTACTCACGTGCTGGGGCAAATAGAACTTCCTGAAGCCTCATGGTTCAAAACCAAATGTCATATCTGGGGCAGGTTGATTTTTCTAGAATGTTAGTCACCTCTCCCCAACCACTTATACTTTCACTTGCTATAAAATATTTTTTTATATCAACAGATATTCACATATGCCTACACTCAACCCCTGCCTGAACTTCCAAATTCCACCTACTCAGCAAGTTTAGAAAAAACAACATTGTCAGTTGTTTCCAATCAGTCAGATGTGGGTGCCTAAACTGTGAGCTATATAACCCGATAAGAACATATAATTCATGCCACACTTACAGAGGCATTATATTTTGAGTACCCAATGTAACTTGAATTATACATATTAGAATTTCTAATCATGCATAATTTCATGTTATGAAATAGACACCCTATAACCTCAGAATAACATTTATCTACCAAAGATTTCCATGGTAAAAACTATCACCATCTATACATATTTTAGAGACACAATATTTTAAATCAGGAGTCACCAGTATATTACTAATGGGCCGAATACAACCCACAGCCTGTTTTTTATATGACCAACGAATTAAGAATAACTTTTATAATTTAAGTAATTATTTTTTAAACAAAGAAACAAACAAAAACAAAGAAGACTATGCATGAGAGAGCATTTGTGGTCTGCAAAGCCTAAAATACATACTATCTGGCCCTTTAGATAAAAAGTTTGAAGACCTGTTTTAAACGATGAGTTGCAAATACTTTTTTTCATTTGTGGTGTGTAATGACAGTGTACCATTATGATATCACACACCTGAGTTCAGTGATAGAGGCTTCTATTGCTTGCCATTGACAGTAGCTGCCTGAAACACCATGGAGAGACCTGAGGCCACACTCAAGTGTGCAAGAAAGCATGCTAGTATCAAATAGTCGGGATCCATGGATGTAGGAGAGTGAAATGGGGTTACAAGCCCTATGCATTGCCCTCCTTGCCTTAGCTCCTACGGGGAGATTTTTTTAAGTGTAGCTATAATTATATATGCAATTAAATATGCAAGCATAAGAAACAAACATGTTAACAATGCAAGACTACATGAAAAAAAAAAAGCCAGACCTAGCCTGGAATATATCAGTGCCACATGTTCACTGGGTGACTAAAATTAGCTTGTAGAGTTGCATAAATAAAATACTTATACACTCAGAAAATTCAGGTTTCTCAGTTGAATAATTTCCCCAAGTGTGAGGGTTGAGCTTAGGTGCTCTGGAACCCCAGAAACTTTGCACTTGAGTGCTCCAATCAGGCATGTAGATCATTTTAGCAAATATTCATAAATAATAAAGGCATGTTATCATACCCAGGGATGGCCTAGCTGGCGGCTTCCTTACAGCAGATTACACATTTCATGTGCCAATTCTCTCCCCCTACCCATGAAGGAAGAGAAACAAATCTCCAAAAAGGAAGGCTCCTTCTTGGGTCTGCAGTTACCAGGATGAGACCAGTAACTCCATTCCTTCTAACTCTGACAAGGACATAAACCAGACACACCATGTCTCGTTGTACTCCAGTCTCAAAAGCACAGCACGGTATATTTCTGTGGCATTGCTTCAAAATGTATTACCTCATCAATTCATTTCTGAAAAAGTCAAAATAGTGGAGGCAGTCTATTTTGCCAACATTTTGAATCAAAGCTGTTTTGAGTTCTTCACGCACCAGAAAGCAGCGTTACTTAATGAGCTGCATCCTCTCCCAGTATTGGTGCAGCTTTTGGGTTCAGAATTGAACACAATATATTCATTCACTTATTCACTTATTCAATAAATGCTAATCAAGGGTGGACTGGCTGTCAGATGCTTTAGTTAGATACTCTTGAGGCACAGGAGGGATCAAAACACAGTCCCTGGCTAGGCTTAGTGGCTCATGCTTTAATTCCAGCATTTGGGGAGGCTAAGGAAGGAGCATCATTTTAGCCCAGTAGCTCAAGACCAATCTGGGCAACACAGTGAGACCCTGTCCCTAAAAACAATGTAAAATTAGCAGTTTGAGGCTGCAGTGAGCCCTAATTGCACCACTGCACTCCAGCCTGGGCAAGAGATCAAGAATCTGTCTCTAGAGAAATAAAAAATGGAAAAAGTAACAAATAAACAAAACAGAGTCCCTAGGCTCAAAATCTAGGAGAGCAGATATAGATGCAAACAAACTAGGGGCCGGGTGCTAGGTGCAGTGACAGGAAAAGCTAGAGGCGTGGCAAGAGTAACTGGAAGGAGCACTTTGCCAAAACATATGGGGACAGCATCAGGACAGGCTTTCTGGACAGGTCAAAGCCCATGATGACCCAAAATACGAGAAGCTGGACACTATGGCTTGATTGCACCTGCACCTGTGTACTCAGGACAAAAAGAAGAATAGGTCACTCTGGATCTCCAGAGGTCAGCAGAGACCTCAAGAGGGGCCCACTGCACACAAGGTGGCTCCAGGTAGGACCACAGGCAGCTGTGGGACCACAGCTGTGGGACTGCAAGGACTGAGCCACATCCCATGGTTCACCTGTGTATTCTTTACTCAAGAGACCTATTTTTTTTTAAGTACAAGACATAAAAATTATAACATAACAAAAAGACTTATAACAATACTATCCCAGGTTCTAGGGAGGAGGGGTCTCTTTTTCAGTGGATTCCACGGGTTTCCTCCTAGCAGGCAGAGTGAGGGAGTCTTCCTGCTTCTCTCCACAAAACAGCAGCAGCAATGACAACCTAATGATGAGTCCAGCCCTCAGAGCTGGGCTCTCATAGTGCCAAGTGACAGGGACAGGGAAACCATGGGAAACAGCTGGGGATCCTGATTGAAATCTCCCCATTTCAGCTTCCATCCCTAAATAATTGATTTTTACACCTTGTCATTTTACCCATCCTAGTCATTGGCCACAAGAGAAAGGATGAGGCTCCCAGGAGGTGAGTAGGTTCCTGAGGCACCCCTGCACCCCAGAATATCCATTAGACCTTCTTAACCTGCAAAGCTGGCTCGTTGCTGTTGTCAGGTCAGGAGGGGCAAAGCAGGACACAGGAAGCAGAACCTGCAGGCTACAGTGAAGATGAAAAAGGAGGACGGGGGAGGAGAGGAGGAGAGGAGGTCACCTACAGTGTCCTGTTTGAGAGGCTGGAGCCCACGGCTGAGTGTTATTTTAGAATTTGGTATGTAATGCCAGCGCAGCATTGCCTGCTTGCCGTCACCCCCTACCAAGGGGGAATTAGGCTAATTATGTCTCCAGGCAGGTATTCCCCTAGTTAAGGGAACACAGAAATAAGTAGGAAAGTTGGTGTAGATGGGAAACTGTGAGCCAAAACAGGACAGCACCTTGAAGGCCTGTGCTCCCCAGAGCCTTTGTGTCCACATTTCAGAATGAACCATGAGAAGCAGGACAGAGAGGACTCTAAATGGGGTCAGTGAGGAGGCTCACACGGTATAGGTGTCAGAGCTGGGAAGAACCTTGGTCAGCTCATCTAGTCCTAATATCCTCTACTTACACATGAGGAAATTGAGGACTCAAGACATGACAAGGTTCGTCTTACATCTCCCAGTGGGAGAAGAATGCTATATACTCTATTGCCAAACTTTCTGCTCAAAGCTCTTTTTACAACACCGTCGTGCTCAAATTGCTCATCACCCTGAATTTGACTGCTAGAGCTGCCATAATGAAGTGCCTCATACTGGGCGGCTTAAACAACAGGAATTTATTTCCTTACAGTTCTGGAGGCTGGAAGTCCACGATGGAGGTGCCAGCAGGGTTGGTTTCTCCTGAGGCCTCTCTCCTTGGCTTGCAGATGGCCACCTTCCCCCTGTCTTTACACACTCTTTCCTCTGTGCATGCCTAGGACTACATTTCCCATTGTTATTAAAGTCACCCATCATATTGGATTAGGGTCTGCCTACTAAATTCATTTTAACTGAATCACCTCTTTTAAGGCCCTATCTCCAAACCTGGGCCCATTCTGAAGTACTGCAGGTTAGGACTTCACCATATGAAAGAGGGGGAAATTCAGCCCCTATCACCCCTACAGCCTTTCCTCAGTTCCTTGCCCATAACTTACTTTACTGGTACCACACAACCCTGTCACTCTGATGAAAGCCCATTGGACAGGGACCACTGAGCATCCGAAGTTTGATCTCCTGCAAGCCCGGATGCCCACAAAGCTGTTGGTTGTGATGTCCCTACCCAGTAGGGGCAATAAGCTGGACCAATCCAGGCTTTTTCTTGGGCAGTTTGAATCGAGACATGCAGAGAACTCGAAGTAGGATCTCAATGAAGCAGAAGCAAAAGGAGAGCCAAGTCCACAGAACGGCAAGCACAGGAGCCGACCCACAGCCCTGCTGCTGCTGAAAACAGAGAAAGCCTGGACACCAGACCCGGTTGGACTCCAGATGAGAGTCCAGCGACCAAACTGCTCAGCCTTGGTAAGGCCTGCATACAGCAGGGCCTGGCTTCTGGTGCTGCCAGTGTAAGATCTTCCTTATCTCCAGTAGCATCCTGATGTTAAAAACCCAACTGACAAATCAATGAAACCAATACTTGGAAGAACCATGGTAAACCAAAAGATTCTGACTCTAGGTCACCCTTTAATTTTCTCTGTCTGGGAAACACATGTTTCCTGGGACAAAGAAAAAACTCAAGCATAGGCTTTCTCTTTTCTCTGAGACTAAAAGTTCCAAGGGGTTGAAACAGAGCTGAAATTACCCTGCTTCTCCCTAAAACAAGGATAAATAAGAAGCAAGAGACCAGAGAAGCAAAGTCTAAAATGCCCACACCATCGTGGGCTGCTTTCTTTCTAGTTGAATCCTGAGTTGTATACAAAATAAGCCTGAGTTTAAATGCATTGGAAAGAAGGAAGAATGGTGATTCCTTTAGCAAACGTTCTGTGAATGCCCTCCCTACCTGTACTCCTCACTTACCTTTTGAGAACATTTCACAACAGAGGAGTTTCAAGAGTCCCACGTCATTTATATATTAAGGTATCAACCAATTGGATGCTGCTCACCTGCCAGGCACAGGGCAGATCTTCCTTACTCAGTTCACTGATTCAAATGCTAATCTCTTCCAGAAACACCCTCACAGGCACACCCAGAAATGGTGTAGCAGTTATCTGGGCATCTCTTAGCCCAGTCAATTAAACACATAAAAATAGCCATCACACCCTTTATATGACAATTAATCACCTGTATATACCCTTTACATAAATTGTACATTTAGCTTTTTAAGCAGTTAAAGCTCATCATTTGCCATTTCATTCAAAGGAGTACTCTTTTTAAAAATTTCTTTATAATTTCCCCATTTAGATTAAACCCTCTCTTTCTTTGCCCATTTCAGTCATTCTACTCTAGACTTACTTCAATTTGGTTTTCTCTTTCTAATAGCCATGACCCCCAAATGCACAACAAGGTTTCAGAGTCATTCGGTGCAAGGCCCTCTGCAGTAGAAATCAGGTCCCTGGTTTTTGTTCTATGACCCCCAACACCGAGTGCAGTGTCCCTCACACAGGAGGCAGGCACAAATGTCTTCTGATTCCTTTCTTTATTCAGGCTATTTGTGGCAGAAGGGCCATTTCTCCCCCAGGGCAATGAGACTCTTCGCCTATCTCACGTGGAAACACTAAGATTCTGGACTTCTCTTACCTTTTAAACAATGGTTAGTTACATTACTGCCCCTTGCAATAGTGTGTCTTGTTGACCTGAAGCCAGATGGAGTCTATCAATTCACATCTCATCCCTGAGTCTTTTCATCAGCTCTGGACAAAAAAACAAATATGTAACATAAATTCCTCTCTGACCCAAAACTCAACTGCCAATGAAGGAAATGGAAGTTGATCAGAAAAACATTTTAACTTTGGCTCTTCTTCCTCTAGCAACTTAGATAACCCTAGATCAAGCCTTCCTTTTTAGAATTAACAATTTCTTGCCAAGAAATGCCCCAAGAGGCTTCAGAGGCAAAACCAGACAATAGCTGATGAGGCTGCTGCAGGGTTAACTGAGCAAATACATACTGCATCTCCTATGGGAGAGGGTTAGGGGAACAGGGAGAAGCCTGTGTGGATGAAAAAAGAAAAAAGGTTACTTTTTCTAATCACGTCTAAGTATGCCTTTTTTGTAAAACAGTTGAGCTGTTAACTTCTATGCTAAGGCACGTATGCACTTTGGAAAGGTAATTTGAGAGCGAGTTGAGCCATGACAAATAGGGACAGCTGGCCTAATTGAATCATTTGATCTAAGACAGCTCAACTTGGTTATCCTCACTGCAGCCCACACTGATATTAGGGAGTGAATCATTAGCCATGAAATCATGTCAACTTTCCCGACTGCAGCGTTCTTGACATGACAGCAATCGCAACCTGCCTTTCATTAGAGCCCCAATAAGTGCTTTACTCTGTCAGGAAAACAACAGAGAAGCTTGGGAAACTTTTAGGCTCAGCCTCAGAAAGTCATTTGCCACGGAGAGCATTTCCCCGTGCCACGGAGAGCATTTCAAAGCAAGGCAGGGGATGAGTTGGCTGCAGGAGCAAGCAAGCTCACCCAGGCGAAGTGCATGCAAGCTTCTTCAATGCCCGCACCTGCTGTTCCAATGTAACAGCAGCCTGATTTTTGTAAGCAACAATTTGTAATCCCTTGGGAAAGCAGGAAAGTGGGGTAATGATAAAATACTTTAACACTTGACCCACAGACATCCCTAATAAGAATCTTCGTGTATGTCAGACTTTTCTGTCATCTTTAATTTACTTTTCGCAAAAGGAAGGGGCAAATTCCTCTTTTCACTGGGTTTGTCAAAGGCAGTGAGGCATTTAAGAGAGCTCAAGAGGAGAGGCTCGTCCACTGAAATTCAGAATAAGCCCTTGGGTGCACACAGCACTGAAAGTTTAGGGAAAGGTGCTGCATCCCTAATGTACTCTCCTACAAGTAGAGGCCTTCTTTAGGTCCCCCTCTCAAAACTGCACCTGAGAGACATTAGCCTCAATTCCTTTGCAAGCAAAACATGAGTCAAAGATTGTGAGGACCAAGAGAAGTGAGGCAGGGAAGCAGAGAAAGCCAATGCCGGGTACATCAACCTCTGCCTTGAGCAACTCTCCTGGATCTTGCTGGAGCCTTCGAAGAGCCCATGAAAGGCAGATGGAACTGTTGGCTGAGGAAGAAAGGAGGAAGCATGTATTCACTTGCACCTACTCTCCATTCGTTAAAGATGGCCCCACAGAGGTTGACTCCTTGCGCTTCTAGGTTACATGTATGAATGATGAGTCACTTCCCTCGGCCTCCGCAACACCCAGGATCCTGTAGTCCCAAGCTAGGCACTGTCCCGTTGTTGTGCCCAAGGCTGGCCAAAGCCTCCCTAGAACTGGCCTGGTGGTAAAAGAGGTGGGCCAATAAAATTTTGAAGAAATTATAATGATAAGAGTTATTAAAAATGGGAAAAGTGTAGTTTGGATGGAGTTCGTGGCAGGTAAAATGTAGACAAATTAGTACATTAAAATATTTGAAAAAAGTCATAATAATGACATTTGCAGATAACGTTTGTGCTGAAAATACCAACAAATTTAGGATGGAATATAGCCAAGACTGAGAAACAAGAATTGATAAGTCTCACATTCACAGCCATCTAAACAGTAGGTGAATCTGAAAGCAATGACAGAAACTCCTTAAAACGAATGTTGAGTTGGTAAGCATGCCAGTGCTGTGTGTGTGGGTGTGTGTGGGTGTGTGCACGCATGTGTGTGTGGGTACAACAGTCTGAACTGTAAAATTTCGGAGCTGGAAAACAACGTCGAAGTCATCTTCTCCAAATTCTCTGTCATTACATATAAGAAAATCAAGCAACTTCAAATTCCACTGCTTGGTGGTGGCAGAGTTGATTCCTAAAACTAGACCATGCTGTGCTTTCAAGCCAACTTGACCCACACAATCAGCTTCACTGTTTCACGAGAGCAGTGGCAAACAGAGTGATTTGATGTTGAGAGCTGGTCATTTTGTAACACCCCATGCCTCCACACAACAAAAATATTTCATAGTAATCATGACAGGAAACAAGGATAACAGCCAGAAAAGAATTGCAAACAATGAAAATCTTTTAATGTACTACATATGTAATTGTGTCAGTAAAAAATTAAAACTTAAAAATTCAAATGAATATTACAGTACACAAAGGAAAAATGCAGAATTATGTATTCAATTGTTTTTTAATAGAACTAATCACTTGAATTTGATCCACTGGTCACAGTTTGATGTAATAATATTTTATGTAAATCATTGTCCATAGCTAATTTGTAAATTTTAATAAAACCAAAATGTCTGCAATAGGTGAAATTTGGGAATTTATTAAACAGTGTTACTTATGCAGCTTTTTATTTTCCTGATTTTTTAATAGTTTTAAAGCAATTAACTATTTTAAAAGAATACATTTTAATTTTAAATGTATCTTCAAATTCAGTAAAACATTTCATACAGAACTGAATTTTCCCTTACCAACAAAAATCTTATGCTTGTTATTGGCACTCAGTTTTATTGTCCTAAAATGTAAATACAAATAAAAACTCCAAGAAATCACATAGATTGTTAGAGTTAAACTCAAGCTCTCTTCCTTCATCTTGGCAATCATAATGCTCTCACTGCTTATGACTAATTTATGATTGATTAACCCTTTCCCAGGGACCAGCACACAAACTCTACTCACAGCAAGCCAGAACACTCAAGTCATTTCTCCTGAAATGAGCACATTGCAGAGTCTACATGTGTTGGCCTTATTGTATAACTGAGAATTCTTTAACTTCTGTGTAGAATACCATGTTAACAAGAATAAGAACAATGTGCCAGTTTAGCTGTGCTTTGACATTGGGTTAGGCAGTTTTACTTAGATATGACAACAAAAGCATATATGACAAAAGATAAGATACACTCCATTTCATCGAAATGGAAACATTTTGTGCCTCAAATGATAACACCAAGAAAGCGAAAAGACAACCCACCAGATGGGAGAAAATAACTGCAAATCATACATACGACAAGGAGCTAATTTCCAGAATATATCAGGAACACTTACAACTCAATCACAAAAGGACCAATAACCCAATTTAAAAATGGACAAATGATTTGAATAGATATTTCTCCCAAAAAGATACGCAAATGTCCAACAGGCCTATGAAAAGAAGCTAAATGTTATCTCTCAGGGAAATGTCAATCAGAACCACAATGAGATACCACCTCACACACAGCAGGATGGCGAAAACATAGGAGATAGAAAATAACTCTGGGTGAGGACGGAGAGAAACTGGAACCCCCAAACATTGTTGATGGGACTGCACCCTCTTTGGATCACAAACTGGCAATTTTTAAAATATTAAACATAGACTTGTCATATGACCCCACAATTCCACTCCTAGGCATAAACAGAGAATACTCTAAGCATATATAGAGAAATGAAAACTTTAGCTATTATTTAAACTCAACAGTGACTCTAACAATTGTTTAGAACTTAGCTCACAAAAGACTTTTTCAGAGAATATTTTGTCACTAACATGATTTAGAATTGCTGGTCCGTGGTGATAATAAAAAGCAGACCAGGCCAGGCATTGTGGCTCATGCCAGCAATCCCAGCACTTTGGGAGGCCAAGGCAGGTAGATCACCTGAGGTCAGGAGTTCAAGACCAGCCTGACCAATATGGTGAAACCCTGTCTCTACTAAAAACACAAAAATTAGCTGGGCATGGTTGCACGCACCTGTAATCCCAGCTACCAGGGAGGCTGAAGAAGGAGAATCACTTGAATCCATGAGGCAGAGGTTGCGGTGAGCCGAGATCATGCCATTGCACTCCAGCCTGCGCAACAAGAACAAAACTCCATCTCAAAAAAAAAAAAAAAGAAAGAAAGAAAAGAAAAGAAAAAAAGCAGACCAGACTATAGTCCATTTTATAATTGTTTTTGAATTTTCTACAGACATTTCACCCCTTCTTGCATGCACCTAGGTGGAACACTCTGTATTGTGAGTGTCATTCTTACATACTGTCACTGAGTGGCTCTGGTTTAAGGGCATAGGGTCCAGCCTAGCGTATGTCAGGAGTTTGTTGTCAAGACAGACTTTTCCCTGCCATGCAGTTTCCCTTCTCTTTGTCATGTTCTGAGATAATAGAAGGGTTTTATTTCTCTGCCACCTACTTCCAAGCCTTGGTTTCAGCCATTTTATTTTCTATCAGTAAATTTATTTTATAAAGTGATTTGATCCTTACACTTCTGAACAGCACAGAGATGAGGAAGCCAAGCAGGACTTGGAACTCCAGCATTTAAACTATGACTTTTATTTAATCCCATGAATGCACACATGTAGAAACTATTTTCAATGCTCCATTATCCTGCTCATGTTCAAAAACCTAATTCGTTGAATAAGGTCAACTCAACCATCTTCACTAAGTATGGACTAGGTGAGGCATGGCAAAACAACACTTTCTGAATGATTAAAGCACCTTCATGTCTATGAAAAATCCAAGAAACACAGAGGTTAAAAGACTTTCCTATGATCACACAGGACTTAGTTGTAGACCCAGTTTCCTTGTCCTCTCCTTAGATAACTTTTCACTTAAGAGCTTACACATAACACTTAGTATCTGGAGTGGGAAAATACCACTGAAGTACATGAAACTACTCAGACTTAACAGTGCATAGTCAAATGCTATGAGAACCCTGGAGATGTAGGGAAGTAAAAGGTGGATGGAGATGTCAAGAAAGGGCTGGTAGGTAAATGAGGGTTGAGGCTGTTCAAAATTAAAGAAAAAGGAGGAGGAATCAATTCCCCTAGTAAGACCATCAGCGAAGACAGAGAAGCCCTGGCAGTTCAGTGAACTATGGCAGGCAGGTCACTTTGCCTCTCTGGAACCACTTTATTCTCTCCTAAATGAGGGAGGGGCAAAACTGTAATGGCAGGAGGACATTTTATCCACCAGAATCCTCCAAAAGAACACTGTATATATTAGAAAGAAATACCTTGAAAATCAAGAGAGTACTCAAGCACCAAAGGTATATTAGTCTCTAGAGGGTTCTCTACAGGGTCAGGACTAATATGATAGATGTATACATGAAGGGGAGTTTATTAAGGAGTATTGATTTACATGATCACAAGGTGAAGTCCCACAATAGGCTGTCTGCAAGCTGAGGAGCCAGGAAGCCAGTTCAAGCCCCAAAACCTCAAAAGTAGGAAAGGCCGACAGTGAAGCCTTCAGTCTGGACCAAAGGCCTGAGAACTCCTGGTAAACCACTGATGTAAGTCCAAGTGTCCAAAAGCTGAAGAATTTGGAGTCTGAGGTTTGAGGGCAGGAAGCATCCAGCATGGGAGAAAGATGAAGGCTGGAAGACTCAGCCAGTCTAGTCCTTCCATGTTCCTCTGCCTGCTTTTATCCTAGCCTCACTGGCAGCTGATTAGATGGGGCTCATCCAGATTAAGAGTGGGTCTGCCTCTCCCAGTCCCCTGACTCAAATATTAATCTCCTTTGGCAGCACCCTCACAGACATACCCAGGAACAATACTTTGCATTGTTCAATCCAATCAAGTTGACACTCAATGTTAACCATCACCAAAGGGATTACATTACTGCATAAAAGAAGAATTTGGCTGGGTCCAGTGGCTCATGCCTGTAATCCTAGCACTTTGGGAGGCTGAGGCGGGCGGATCACCTGAGGTCGGGAGTTCAAGACCAGCCTTGCCAACATGGAGAAATCCCGTCTCTACTAAAAGTACAAAATTAGCTGGGCATAGTGGTGCATGCCTGTAATCCCAGGTACTTGGGAGGCTGAAGCAGGAGAATCACTTGAACCTGGGAGGTGGAGGTTGTGGTAAGCCAAGATCGTGCCATTGCATACCAGCCTGGGCAACAAGAAGAGAACTCCATCTCAAGAAAATAAAAAAGGAAAAGAAAAGAAAAAAAAAAAGAATTTACTTCTTTTCTGAGAGAAGGTGGGTAGGAGAGTGAGAGGAGGGAAGATGGAGGGAGAGACAGTCAAAGGAAATGACAGAATGTGGTGTGGGATACCATGTGACCCACTTTGATGCCCTCCCCAGTGTTCATGAAAGCAGTGTGCTCAGTGTAGTGAGACTGCTTATGGGAACTGGCAGGGGATGAAGTTCTGCATCCCAAGTGGTCCTCCTGGGTAGGATCAGGTATGGCACCAAGGATGCAGGAACCAACTGACTTCTGCGTTACACTGTTTGAGGGCCCTGGATTAGTCTCCTGTGGCTGCCATAACAAACTCAGTGGCCTAAGGCAATAGAAATTTATTATTAAAGTCCTAGGGTCCAGGAGTCCAAAATCAAGGTGTCAACAGGGCCATGCTCCACCTGAAATTTCTAGGGAAGAACCTCTCCTTGCCTCCTCCAGTTTCTGGAGGTGGCCAGCAATCCTGGGCATTCTTTACCTTGTAGCAGCATCGCTCCAATCTCTGCCTCCATGATCACATAGCCTGCTTCCCTGTGTGTCTCTACTTCCTTATTTATACAGTCCTATACAGTCATCAGATTTAGGGCCCACCCTAATCCAGTATGACCTCATATTTACTTGATGATATCGGCAAAGACGTATCTTTTTGGTTGTTAGTGGGGGCAGGGGTTGCATTTTTTAAAATTTTATAATTTCAACTTTTATTTTAGATCCAGGGGTACATGTGCAGGTTTGTTACATGGCTATATTATGTGACACTGAGATTTTGGGATATAAATGATCCTATCACCCAGGTGGTGAGCATAGCACCCAATTGGTAGTTTTGCAGCCCTTGGCCCCTCCCTTTCTCCCCCTTCTAGTAGTTACCATTGTCTGTTGTTCCCATCTTAAAATACACCTTTTTGAAAGACAGAATTCAACTCACAGAGGGCCCTAACTTGTCCTTGAATACTTTGTAAGTGCTTTACTATGAGAAGCCCAAAGTAGCTATATAATAATTGGGTCATTAATTGATATGATCAACAAAGAGCAATCCACTTTAACCTATTTCCATCTGCAAGCCTTTGGCTACCCTTTGCTTCCTGGAGGAACGGTTTTATCAGGGTGGAAGGGCAAGGTTAAGGGATCCTTACAACTTCCCTGTTTTTACAGCCTTTCAGAGAAACACTGGGTTCAGGTGACATTTTTCAGGAAAGATTCACCTTGTTAATAAGCACACAATAAATAGGTCAATAGAGCCTGCTTGGCCTCAAGACTTCCCAGATATCTCTCTGGGCATGTAGTGTACACAAAGGCCTTCTCCCTTCAATTCACTAGTAGCTCATTCTCTCTCCCATGCCAACATGGTTTGGGTATGTGGACCTCAAGTACAGTTGATAATTTCTTCTTATACTAAAAAAATCACTCACCCCAGTATTAGACAATCCTAGTGTTCACCAAAGTTGATTGTGCTTTTACTTCTCAATTGTAATTGTTATAAATCCTAATCAAACATTTTCATAAAACCCCAAATGTAATATATTGTCTGATGGCTTTAGATCATATGCCTTTCTCCTTGATCTTAAAAACTCATCCAAATTTCTCTCTTCTGGCATTGGGAGAGTCTGATGAGTTTTAAGTGGTCTTAGCCAGAGTGTCTCTTTTCTCACACCCCCTTTCACCTCTGTCAGTAATACTTTTTGCAACTCCACTTCTCTTGCCCTTTCTATTTAAGCCATCCTGGAGCATTCTCAATACTCTCCTTATTGAGTATTTGCATTGTACACCTCTAATTTGCTGCTTCAGCCTATGCTATTACTCTTCTCTCTTTCTCTCTCTCTCTCTCTCTCTCTCTCTCTCTCTCTCTCTCTCTCTCTCTCTCGTGCATGCACACACACACACACACAGAGAGAGAGAGAGAGAGAGAGATGGTTTGGCACTGTGTTCCCACCCAAATCTCATCAGGAATTATAATCCCCACATGTCAAGGGAGGGACCTGGTGGAAGGTGATTGGATCATGGGGGTGGTTTCCCACATGCTGTTCTGGTGATACTGAGTGAGTTCTCATGAGATCTGATGGTTTAAAACTGTGTGTCAGTTGCCCCCAACCCCCACTCTCCTGTAGCCATGGTAGGACTAGCTTGCTTCCCCTTCACCTTTCACCATAATTGTAAGTTTCCTCAGACCTCCCAGTCATGCTTGCAGTGAAGCCTGTGGAACTGTGAGTCAATTAAACCCCTTTTCTTATAAATTACCCAGTCTCAGGTAGTTCTTTATAGCAGTGTGAAAACACACTAATACATGCGCACGCACACACACACACGTAGCATTATCTCAACTGGACCGTCAAACCCTGGAGGGCAGGAACCATGCCTTGTTTCTCCCTGTATGTCTTATAACATCTTTGCACCATGTCTTACATGTGCTAGGTGTTCAAAAGATTACAAGTATTATTAACGTGAACTAGAGAGACTTATCTTCCACCTTTTCAGGTCCTGGGATCCCATGAATCACAAAATTGTAAAGGCAATGAAGCTCACTAAGAGACTTGCATGTATTTCTTGCTTATTCAGATATGCAAGTATATCATGCTATTCATCTCTGAAGAAGAGAGTATGTTGATTGGGACTATGTAATTCTTTCAGGAATGGGCCAAAATTGTGCTAAAGATCTGGTGGTAAGAGAGACACAACACTGCATGTCTCTGCCAGGAGGAAACCAGGCCTAAAAGAGGAACCCATTTCAAGGCCCATCTTAAAATGCAGCAACAGAGACCCAGCCCCACCTATAGGGAGACCCAAAGATGTTGCTGTTGAAAAAATAGTTGAAAAATTCTTACCCAGGCTGCCTTCCTCTTTTATATTTGAAAGAAGATTAGTATGCTCACACTGACCCTTCTAGGCCCTCTAGTTGGCTTCCTCTTACCTTGTAACAGGTCAGTCTGAAAAGGCAAACTTTTGAATCAAGGAGAAGTGAATGAGTCCTCCAGACAAACCCCTTTAAATGCCATGTCACTTGACCAAAAGTTAGGAATAATAGAAACTCTGGCAATGAGATCACCTGTTACCATTTTTCACAATGCAAAATTCCCTCTGATTTTTCAGGGTTAATTAAACAATTTGGAAGAGAATATGCCCACCTTTTCAATGTTTTCCCCAAATATCTCCATTTTTTATTTTTCCCTGATTTGCACATCATTTTCTTCTGAACAGACAGCATCTTGCATGCCAGCTGGATACAGACTAATGCAGGTTTGTTTCCAAAGTAGGTTCATGTCCAGAGCATTGATAAAAAGACCAAGGAAAACTGACCAAAAGAAGGTGTTCTAGAGATATTCAGAGTAAAACAATCCATATCTAAATTGTTATTGACATACAGTGAGGTGGAAAAAATTTTAAAGCAAAGTATCAAGTTCAAATGTCCTCTGTCTAGAGAATTTTATTTTCCAGTCTAGTATTCCAACACCTCCATACCTCCATTAGGAGATGGAAATATGGCAATATTAGACTATCCCCTACCAAAATGAAGAAAGAAAGGAAGGAAAGGGAAAAGAAGGGGAAGGAAGGGCAGGGAAGGGGAGGGAGGGGGAGGAGGGGAGAAGAGGAAAAGGGGAGGAAGGGAGTAGGGAAGGAGGGGAGGGGAGAAGAAGGGAGGGGAGTGACAGAGAGAGGGAGGAAGGAAGGAAGGAGGGAAGAAAGGAGGGAAGGAAGGAAAGAAGAAAGAGAGGGAGGGAGGGAGGGAGGGAGGGAGGGAGGGAGATGAGTTAATTGGCAGTAATTTAGTAAGACCAAGTAGTTGTAGTTAGATCCCCCAATCTTTCACAGCATGTTGTAAACATCACTAACTGCTTTATGATTAATAATGTAAGAATTTGCCCTCGATCAACACCACAAAATACTCCAAACATTGTCAATGAGTCACTTTTATGTTATCTGATACCCAGATCTTATTAAAAATCCTGCTGTTTACAGTTATGTAAGCAAGCAAACAAAAAGACCATCTGAAGCTTCTGCAGCAGCTGTCATTCTGGTCTACTCTTCTGCCCCTGTGCACTCTGTTACTGAAGTCCTCCTTGGACTTGCTCTCCTGAGCTGCAGTTTCACAATAAGGCAAACTCAGCATCACTGCATCTATTATTAAAATCAAGGTGAGATGAAGAACATTGTCCATTGTGATATGCGAGCTCCCTGCCTAGTCTTATGTAAGCAATTTGTTTTGGAATTCAAGGCAAAGAAAAGCTTTGCTGCATCTGGGGCAGCAGATCTGCCACTGTAGCAAGGCATCTGACTTCATTGTTTATCTTTGGCTTCTGACAGCTTTTAAGCCACCCCTCCCTCTTTCCCTCTTCCCTTTGTGCATTTGAACATGCTGATTAAAAAAGGACCCTCCTTCGGAGCCTGCAGGATGTTGAAACCACACAAGCCCCTTCCAGGCTCAGGAAGCTTCACCTGGCCCCACCCCCAACCACGATGGACCCCAGGCCAGTCTACTTTATTGACTCTTGCAAGTTCAAACCTGCTTGAGAGCCTTGTCTTGCTCCCTCCCAAGCCCTTCATTGTGTAAGGAAGATATTTTCACTCCCTCTTTCTTGGTGTGTGTATGTGTGGCATCATCTGTCTTGACATCCTTACAAAATTGGGGTAGTGCCAAAGGGGAAGTCCCTCCTTCCCTCCTGCTTTGGCATAGTGACCATAACAGCTACCTTCATTCTGAAGTCAGATAAAGTCCATCTTCTTGTTGATCTTGACCAATCTAAGCACCAAGTAATTATGCAGTGCTACGTGGTTTGTATATTTGTGGGAACCTCCGAGCCAAGCAGATGGGCCCTCATGGTTACAGAAATTAACTCCCAGATCCAGCTGGGGGCCTCTCCTCTGCACACTCCTAGCGCCCTGTACTCTCTAGTCACAGGGGCAGTGACCAGTCTCATGTTCCAGGAGGGCAGGTATCTGGCTGTCTTGTTCACCATAGCATCCCAGCTCCCCACACAGTGTGGGAACTTAGCAAATGCTTGATCCATGAAGGATTGAAAGCATGAAATTTAGGTAGAGAGGTGATTTACATAAAAGCAGAGCAAAGATTAATAAATGTCACCAGAAAAAAAAGATTTCTGCTCTAGCTTAGAAAGTGAGAAATATCAAAAAGAAATCCTAACCAAGGGCATTCTAATGCAGTGAAGCTGCCAGAGAGGTGTCTAATTGCCCAGACCCTACGCTACTGCAGCCACCTACGTTGAAATACTGGAGCAAATCACAATTTACTTCCCAAAAGTTAAACTTCATTAAATATTAGTTTAATTTAATGTTTTCCAGATTAATTTAAGATTAATTTATATCTAGGCATTTGCACAGCCCAAGCAGTATCTCTCTTTTCTGTCATTTCTTTCATCCCACAGACAGCAGAAAAAGGGAAAATGTATGGTTAAGAAGCACCATGATAGAGTAAGTAGGGGGAGATTTAATTAAACTATTACATATCTTTTCCTTGGGTGTGAAAAAAAAACCCATAAATTTGCCAGCAAGTAGAGTTGTATGCATATCAGGAAGCTTGATAAACAAAAACTTTGCAGCTATAAAAAGTGATGCTTATAAAATGACTTGAAATAAAAATCTGATATTGTACTTAACCCTACATTTTCCTCCTAAATCTCATGTGTATTTGTAACAAAGGAACCTTTTATCCCTTAATTTGTTTTCAAAGAGAATAAAAAGAGATTGTTTATTAATATTCAATACAACTTTTGGCTCATGGCTGTTCTTTTCAGAATTACAGGACTTTAGAGCTCAAAAGAACCCTGGAGAATGTATACTCCCATGGAATTCACACCCTTTTAACACAGTGCCCTTCACTCAAATGAGATCTTATATGGAAATCAACGCTTAAAACAGGTCAAAGCACAACTGCTTTGGTGGGATTGGGAGTGGGAAATCTGAGCTCTCCCTTCAGACCCCCTCATTTTCAGGAGCTGCCTCCCCAGGTATTTCACCATCAGTCTCAGAGCTCTGCAAACAGTGTGAAATTCACCAATTTAATCCAACCTCTCTATTTCACAGATGAAAGAATTGAGGCAGCAGAGCCAAAAGACTAGTAAGTTGCACTGTTAAACATTTTTTTTTTTTTTTTTGAGACAGAGTTTTGCTCTTGTTGTCCAGGCTGGATGGAGTGCCAAGGCCCCGTCTAGGCTCACTGCAACCTCTGCCTCCCGGGTTCAAGCAATTCTCCTGCCTCAGCCTCCCGAGTAGCTGGGATTACAGGCCACGCCTAATAATTTTTGTATTTTTGTATTTTTAGTAGAGACAAGGTTTCACCATGTCGGTCAGGCTGGTCTCAAACTCCTGACCTCAGGCAATCCGCTCGCCTTGGCCTCCCAAAATGCTGGGATTACAGGCATGAGCTGCCATGCCTGACCTGTTAAACTATTAACAACCAACCGAATGAGTTAGCTCCCCAGTTCTTCTCTCCTGACTCACTGCTCTTCCAACTACCATGCACTTCCACAGGGGAAGTAAGCAAAACACGCCAAGTTCCTAGTCCACAAGGACATGAGGCCAACCTGATCCTTCAGGCCTGGGAGAGGCTCTAACCAGGGCACATGGCCACAAAACATGACTGTGAGCTGAGGGGCTGAACCTTTGTGTAAGGAGACTGCCTCCTGGTGAATTTTTTTTTTTTTTTTGAATCATTAATATCTGCAAATGGTTAAAAAAATAAACTATTATCCAACTCTAAAAAGAAAAGGAAAAGTTCTCCCCATCTCACAAATTCTACATCTCTGAGATAACCACTTTTATCTTCACTAAACACATGTAAAATCCTATTTCTAAATTTGTCAATATTAGATTGAAAGATGAGGAATTTAAAACTTGAACTACATTCCACTTCTTTTCCCTTAAAAGATAAAGTTTTATGTTATCAAGGTTTTCGACATTCATTTCTGTAATTGTACTTACATCTTCTGTGCTCTGTTGATTCTCATGCATTTTCAGGGAACATGCTTTTATTTGTCTGGTTGGTTGGTTGGTTGGTTGGTTGGTTGGTTGGTTGGTTGGATGGATGGTTGGTTGGATGGTTGGTTGGTTGGTTGGTTGGTTGGATGGTTGGTTGGTTGGATGGCTGGTTGGTTGGTTGGTTGGTTGGTTGGTTGGTTGGTTGGATGGTTGGTTGGTTGGTTGGTTGGTTGGTTTCATTTGTTTTTTCTCCCTCCTTTCTGGAAACAGTCAGGATGTTTTCTATCCCTTTAGTGTTCTCAATTTTCACAAGTTATTTTTAGTGATAGGACTTTTATTTATTTATTTTCATTTATCCTGCTCAGAACTGTGTCACTTTTTATCAGCATACTTATGTTTTTCTTTGGTTTAGTGAAATTGACTTCAAGATCTCTATTATTGCTATCATTATTATCCCATCCCCAATAGAAATTCTAGAGGGAGGGATGCTGAACCTCTTCAGTCTTTTACATCTCATGCCTTTTTTCATATACTTTTCTAACAGCCCTTTTTCTCTACATCCTGGGAGAGTTCCTTGATTTTGTCAAGGTCATCAGCTTGACTTTTACTCTAATTTTTCTAACATTTAGTCATTTATTCAATCATTTATTGAAATTAATTGAATATTAATTTATTCAGTCATTTATTGAAATTGTTATTTCCACAACTATTTTTTTCCTAAATAATCATTTATTGTAATAGATTGTTCTTATTTATATATGTGCAACTGATATGGTTTGGCTCTGTATCCCCACCCAAATTTCATATGGAATTGTAATCCCCATGTGTTGGGGGTAGCCTGCTGGAAGGTAATTGAATCATGGGGCCAGACTTCCCCCTTGCTGTTCTCCTGATAGAATTCTCACGTGATCTTGTTGTTTAATAAGTGTGTGGCTCTTCCCCTTTGCTCTTGCTCTCTCTCATCACCATGTAAGACATGCCTTATTTCTCCTTGGCCTTCCACCATGATTGTAAGTCTCCTGAGGCCTCCCCAGTCAGGTGGAACTGTGAGTCAATTAAACCTCTTTTCTTCATAAATGACCCAGTCTCAGGTAGTTCTTTATAGCAGTGTGAAAACAGACTAATACAACATCTTCTTGAATCTCTAAGAATCTTCAGTTTTTTACATTCTTTTCTCTACTTTGAGTTATCTGTTTTTCCAGGATCATGATTTTTCTATTTATGCATCATGATCTTCTTTGATGATTGTAACTTTCTATTTATGCATCATGATCTTCTTTGATAATTGTAATTGAAAGCATAGTGATCCTCGATTGCCAGCTTACATCTGTGGTGTCATAATCTAGATGGCACAAATGAAGAGGGTTGTCAATACTTCTGACAGCCCCCTTTTCTGAAGGCAGGGTGACCATAGACACTGCAAGTGGGTGTCTGTGTCCACATGAAAGCTTCTCCAAGGAGTGCCCTACAGGAAAGCAAATAAGGAAAGTTTGACTCATGGCTGGAGAGCATAGTGTATTTCATTTTTAGGTAGAGTTGCCCTTTCGTTTTAACTTTTCTATTGTCTGGCATGGCTGTCCTGACTTGTCTCAACTTTACCTCCTTCTCAAGGCCCATACCCGTTCCTACATCCTTCTCAGGCAGATCACCCAGTCTATTTATGGTACGTTAGTCTGGTGCTAAAGTCACCACCCAATATGCTTGGTAAGTTCACAGACTTAGAGGACTGGCCCTGCAGGCTCAGCTGTTTGGACTGCAATCTTTTCAATAAATACCCTGGCCACTGCCCCGTGCACCCTCCTGGTATTACTTCAGAGCTTCACTCTTCCCCAGAATGTTCTTGTCAACTCTAGCTATGACCTCCAGGAAGCAAATTTTCCCTGTGATTCGCTCTCCATCTGACCCCATTCATTTTTTATGTTCCAGTATTTCCTCAAATGATCTAGTCTATGGATTCATTTTCCTTGTTTCCAGTACTGTTATGGCGTTGTTTTTATTCATTATTTTCAGTCACTTCAACTGGACTTAGGAAGGGAAAGAGAAATGATGTCTGTGTTCAACTGTCCATCTTGAATTCTGTCCCAGAATTTTGAAATTCTCAGTTGGAACACTACATTCTCCCACAATTTAGTGTAAATATTACAAACGCGTCCACATACACGAAGTCATGTACCTAGTGACTTCCCAGCTCTGGGGACAGGTGAGGAAGATCACATGGATGCTATCATCAGCGGTACCGCTCTGCCCTCTCAGCAATTCCTCCACCTCCATACACTTACCATCTCAAACGTCAGCGTCCACAAACAACGAAATCTGATAAAATGAGAAAGAAGACCTAGAGACTACAGGTCTGACCAAGGCTCATGGAGATAAACTATACAATAACAAGAGCAGTTTTACAAGAGGGTGGAAATGTGATCCTCTTATGTTGGTCGCATGAGACTGAGAGTTGAAGTTATTTCCTCAAGGCTACACAGTAATTAGTAATGCACTCAGGAATTTAGGACTCCAATCCAGATCTTTTTATACTTTTTATGGCTTTTCTATGCTTTACATTGTTTCTTTTTCCTTTTTATCCCCCTCAGTGAATCAATACAGCAAAATATTTCCTCTCTCTTTACCCTCACCAATACGTTACTGTCTTTTTATTCACCCCTTTTGCCACGTAACTGCTTCTCCACATAACATTCAAACATGTACAGTTCAAGCTATCAGTTTTACTTTTTGCAATTAGAAGGACTAACACTATTCACTAGCTATAATTCAAGTAAGTTCTACAAATATTGTGCACCTAAGAAACAGAAAGCATTGTACAACAGGAAATACTAGAATGAGTAGAGACAATCAAGAGAATTGAGGGAGAGATAAAGAAGATTAGCTAAATGCAGCCAGTTATTCCAGTCATTTAGAGGACCAGGGGAGAAGTATGGCAGATGACCAGTGTCCACGAGCACCTGGGTCTGCTCCCACTTCAGGCATTTCTCAGCCCCCTTGCAGTTCGGTAGATGCAGATCAGTAGTTCCCGCCAGTGGACTATGAATACAAATGGCACGTGTCACCTTCAGGCTGAGGAGAAGAACAGCACAAATGATTCTCCAGATATTCTTTCCTGCTGTGACCATGTGTTTCACTCATTCAGCTACAAGGTGAGGGAGTCTCTCTGAACTTGGGACCCCAGTGACTGTGTGTCACACAGCCTCCTGTCAACCCACATGGCACTGGCAGTGTGAGCTGGAAATATATATCTGTTCTGTTAAGACACTGACATTTTTGTTACCAGGGCACAACCTAGTCTATCCCAACTAAAAAGAGGAGCCACTTAAAGAAACTGACGAGGAGTCATAGAGAAATGAGAAGATAGAGAGGAAAAGGGCATCGTGAGTCCAGATAATCATTTCATCAACAACTTCTCTTTCATACAGCTTCACTCTACCTCAACTATTTCCTTGAATCCAGAAAGTATGTACAAAAGCACTACATCACAGAAGTATAAACCCGAAATGTGAAAACCAAATGCATATTACAATCAGATCAAAATATTTACGTGATGTAAAACATTAAATAAATAAACCATTAGAATAGTCCTATTGAATTGAGCAAATGAAATCCAATAGAACAGCTGTTAATATTGCCTTCCCTCATAAAGAGAAACCTTGATGACTCATTTAGAGCTTCATAAATTGTAGCTTTTTCTCTGCTTGTTATAAATAGAGTTTTTCCATCCAGTCTGTTGTTTCGTATATATTGCTAGACTTCATATACATACTGTTAACAGCGTAAGATCCTACTTGCCCATTCTGTCTCCTAGATCTGGAAATCTGCTGTCCCCCGAAGTATCATACATCTCATCCAAGCAAATCCACTAAAATCTGACTGAAAAACGCAGGCATATTAGTGGCAACCAATCTAATTCCTCCTATTTATTTCTTCATAGGCCTCAACCCAGGATAGTATGCTTTTTAAGAATACATGTACTTATCGTGCATTACAGAAGAATCATAAGAAGTTTATTTTTAAGAAATAAAATGTTACCAAGACAGTTGAAAGCTTTTGTGTATTCCTCTGCAATTGCATCCCTCTTCCTTCCTTTGCCTGACATAATCGCATTTTTATATTGACCCTATCTGCCTAACCTCATTGTCTTCATGACAATTCAGAAGAAACACCTCTGGCCTTGTTCTCCACACCCTGAAGGGTTCACTGGACTGCTTCCTCCCTTGGTTTGAGTTTCCCAAGGAGTCTTACATGAGAGAGCTTTTGTTCTAGTGCCAGCCCTCTGATACCTCTGTCAACCAAGTAAGCACCTTGTCAAGGAGGGGAATATTTGTACACAGTCCTTCTCTTTACAATATAGGTAATATGACAAAGGGTGAAGATTAGTAATATATTGCCTATATTTCCTATATTGGAAATGGTGACAACTAATATTTCTGAGTGCTTTAGTCTGAAATTAGGCAGAAAGAAAAGAGAAAAGAAAAGCATTTGTCGCAGGTTTACCATATCCTCTTCAATAAAAGCACTAATAATGCTCAATTTTCAAAGGGCGTATTATTCAGTGTAGAGCTTGAGGATGGACTCCATGAAGATTTACAGTGTTTTCAGGAATTCAGAGTGGAGAAATCCAAGCCACTGCCACAGGGTTGCCATAAGCAACCTTTGCTTTTTACTAGTTTTCTATAAAAATAAATTTTCACCCATGAACAGAGGAGCTGAAGACCAGAATAATACACAGAAAGTAAGATGTTAAAGATCTCAAGCAGAAGCTTCTGTGTTCTAGATCTTTAAATGTTTGAGTTCTTCCCTCTGACCATGTACAGTGAAGGCAGGAACAGGATTCTTTGAGAAAACATTGACAAGATGAATGCAAACAGAACCATGCCTCCCTCAGTCTCCCATGTTTTCTTGAAAATGTGTGTAGTAGTAATCTAGTTAGAATCCATAAAATCAGCAGTATTTCTTGTATTTTTATAATTGATACAACCACATTGAAGGAATATTGGCATCATCTAGTGATTTGAACTTGCCTATATTACATAGTAATTCTACACCTAGGTTATATACCCTGGTATGTATTCTAAGTATATATACATAACTTTTCCACAACTAAGTTTTATATATATATATATGAGAATATTCATGGCAGCATTGTTTGTGAGAGCAAAAACTTAAAACTACCAAAGTCCATAAATAGAAAACTGGATAAATTTTGGAATATTCATGCCTGGATTATAATACACATAAAAACGAATAAACCATAGTTATACATTTCAACATGGATGAATCTCATAAGCCTAAAAAAAGATATGTAACAAAATAGTATTCAGAGTGTAATTTCACTTATTTAAAGGTCAAACTCAGGCTAAACCAAGCAATACATTGTTTAAGGTTAACATACAATCATATAGGGGGAAAGAGGAAAGAAAAGCAGAATAAATCACAGAAAATTTATTATAGTGGCTCCTTAAGGAATGAGTAAAGAGGAGGATGGAATTTCTGGAGGGACATACAGAAGGCCTCAAAGGAACTGACAATTTTCTATTTCTGGGTAGCAGGCCTATGGTTTATTAGCCCTTAAACATACATATGTTACATATTTCTTCATAAGTAAAATGAATTTCATATAAAATTATTAAATTTAATGTGAATAAGAATTTTTTTGTGTATATTCATAAGCCCAACTGTCAGGGAATCTGTTTCAGTAGGTCTTGAGGGCAAGGGTACACCTCAGGTTCAGCTTTTTAAAATGAACATCCAGGTGAACCTGCAAGTGTCCCACACAAATACATGGACCATCCTGTGAGAAATACTGAGTGATTCTTCCTGAGTTATAAAGTTTTATATTAGAGGTTTACAGATTTTCTTTTTCAAATAAAATTCTACATGATACCCCATTATATAAAGAAGATTAAAACAGGAGTTTTGGTTAAAGATGGGGAGAAGTCCCCAAGACTTGCTTATTGGGCCTTCCTCTCTCTGTGCAATAGCAGGTTTTGAAGCAACTCTAGAAGTCACAACTTTATGACCAATGGCAGCAAAACCCCCAGTGTCAATCCCATTCAATATATTTCAAAACAAAAAGAAATATCTTTGTAGGATTGACTATAAGGCAAAGGCAAGCCAGGAAATAAACCTTGGATACATTTTAACTACAGTTTATAAATGTGTGTGCTAGTGTGACTTGATTATGCACACAAAATTTGCATATATAAAAAAATGTCTAGCACATAGTAGGTATATGATATAGTTTAAGTGAATCAGTACCTGATTCATTCAGAGCTCTGCACAAAGTTTGGATAAAATAGGATTTAAGGCCAGGCACTTGCTACTCTGTGATTCTAAGTTTTGGGTGCAATTCACAACATAGTAATAGCCATAGTCACAATTTCTTCTACTGGAATGCTTCCAGGCAACAAAAGTAATGGATTTGTTAAGTTACCCGTGGCAAACCACAGCACCCTGAACACCTGCTGAAAGAAAAAATTTTCTAGTTGCAAATGTAGTTTGAACATGCTGTCTAGAGCAGATCTACTCTGCATGAAGCATGTAGCCAAAGTGAGAAAGGAATGGAATGGAATATTCAAATAGGAAAAAATAGGTGGGTGGTTACATATTGGTGTAAATGGAACATTATGTAGAGAAATGTGTTCTTTCTTCTTCAATTTACATTTTATACACAAATCCTATAATTAATACTTGGCCATAAGCAGAATTTCACAAAGTGACTTTGGGGACAATTTGCTAAATGGTTGCCACATACAGAGCCCCTCCCCACAAAATACTGGCCAAGACTTATAGTATCTACATAGCAAAAAGAACAGAAAAGTTGGTATTCTGGGTGAAAACTCTTACCTCATATGCCCATTGGTTTCTGTTGATTCTCTTGGCCTTCATTCAACAGAAGCTGGCATGGGCCGTTGCCTAGCAACAGCATGCAGTGCACTTTTCTACTAGCCCATAGAAACACTGTCTCTCTGGACCTCATGCCATTCAGCATCATGGTTTTGTAAAAGGATGACAATCTCTTAAGAACTTTCCTTCCTTACTCCAAATAAGTGCTGCTTGAAGAAAGAAGCTATTTCAATATTCAGCCCTTCATCACAAACATTGTACTTGGCTTACCAAAGACCAGAAAAATAAGAAGGGAGAGCCATCATCAACCCCCGACTTATCTGACCTCTAGCAGAAGAAACAATATAACCATACAGCCTATGCAATATATTTTCATTGAATGAACTGTGGCTGTTTAATGCCATCTATATATTTAACAGATATTTAATGAATGTCTTCCAATATGCTGACATAATACTAAGTATTTAGGATATGGTAACTCAACAAGACAGACACTGTTCCTATCCTCATGGAACTTATTGTTTGTTCTTTAATCTCCCTAGAGACTAAATGTTCACCCATAAAAACACATTCTAAGCCCTAGTGTATTTCAGCTGAAAACTAGGTGCTATATTTTTAAGTGTTTTCAAGCATAATAGAAATAACTAAAGCAATCTAGTTGGTCAGGGTCAGTGGAATCCAAGTTAAGAAGTCCAGAAAATCTAAGTTAGGAAGTCAGATGACCAGCAGTCCTATCTGTGTAAGATATTATGTCTCACAGAAATGGTAACAGGATCTTTGAGACTCATCATCATGTTAGAGGATTAAGACTTTCAATCCAAAATGATGGATGAATGTTTTCAAAGAAGGTATCTCTAAAAAGGCCAGAAACTAACTTGTCCACAGGTAGAAGAGAGTTAAAGACCTGTGCCCATTTGAGGATGCAGTTTCAAGGATACATAGAGAATGCAAGGGGAGCTTCATTCAAACATCCTTGAACCCATCTAGCGAGAAATATGTTCTCAAATCCTTGACAGACGTAGGACCAAGAGATCATGACAAAGGTTTAAAAACCCAAAAGAACTCTAGCTACTTAAGTCTTCCCACAGAGCCACATCACATAGGAGAAAATTCCTGCAACTTGAGGAAAAACAAAACAAAGCAACTTGCATGCATCTGGGATTATAAAACAATGACAATATTAAAGAACCACAATTGATGAATAAAAGCATGAGTTACTAAAACCCATTGAAAGGGACCAGGGTCACTGGGTCAGGGAGAAGAGAATTAGAGCCAGACACCTAGTGGTTGTTTCAACTTTTATATGATATGAGTTTCACTGGAAATTTATAGATCTTGAGAAAGTAGTATAGCCCCCAATTTCTAAATATAAACAGCCACTGTTCAGATTTTTCACAAGGTAAACCTAGATCCAAAGAATCTACCTGCTCATGAAAGTCTGAAAGGCATCTTTAGAGCCCTTTGACTGGATCTGACTAGAAACAGACGAGATGGACGAGATAACTTTTTTTTTTTTTTTTTTTTTTTTTTTTTTGAGACCGAGTCTCGCTCTGTCACCCAAACTGGAGTGCAGTGGCCAGATCTCAGCTCACTGCAAGCTCCGCCTTTCGGGTTCACGCCATTCTCCTGCGTCAGCCTCCCGAGTAGCTGGGACTATAGGCGCCCGCCACCTCGCCCGGCTAGTTTTTTGTATTTTTTAGTAGAGACGGGGTTTCACCAGGTTAGCCAGGATGGTCTCGATCTCCTGACCTTGTGATCCGCCCGTCTTGGCCTCCCAAAGTGCTGGGATTACAGGCTTGAGCCACCGCGCCTGGCCGATGAGATAACTTCTAAACGCTTCAGGGGAAAGAGAAAGAGAGAGAGAGAAGACAAAATTTTACCAGAAGATTGCATTATGAAGTGATTTATTTGGATACATTCTAGCCTGTTTTTTTTTTTTTTTTTTTTTTTTTTTTTTTTTTTTCAGACAGAGTCTCCCTCTGTCGCCCTGGCTGGAGTGCAGTGGTGCTATCTTGGCTCACTGCAAGCTCTGCCTCCCGGGTTCACGCCATTCTCCTGCCTCAGCCTCCCGAGTAGCTGGGACTACAGGTGCCTGCCAGCTCGCACAGCTAATTTTTTTGTATTTTGAATAGAGATGGGGTTTCACCGTGTTAGCCAGGATGGTCTCGATCTCCTGACCTCGTGATCTGCCCGCCTCGGCCTCCCAAAGTGCTGGGATTACAGGCGTGAGCCACCACCCCCGGCCTCTAGCCTGGTTTTTATCTTGTTTAACCCAAGCTGGGTGCTTTCTCCCTGAGAGAAAGCTGCATCCCCACCCAAATCTCATCTTGAGGTGTAGCCCCATAATCCCCACGGTTGTGGGAGGGACCCAATGGGAGGGAATTGAATCATAGGGGCGGGTCTTTCCCGTGTTGTTCTCATGATAGTAAATATGCCTCACAAGAGCTGATGGTTTTATAAAGGGCAGCTCCCCTGCACCTGCTCTGTCTGTCTTGCCTGCTGCCATGTAAGACATGTCTTGCTTCCCCTTCACCTTCCACCATGATTGTGAGGCTTTTCCAGCCATGTGGAATTGTGAGCCCATTAAATCTCTTTCCTTTATAAATTACCCAGCCTTGGGTATGTCTTTATTAGCAGCGTGAGAACAGACTAATACACTCCCCAAAATTGTTTAACTAAAAAATAAGAGGCAATACAAAGTCCTGTGAAACTTTTTTCCCCTTCAGGAAAGAAACATAGTAACAAAGGAAAAGCAATCTCCTCCTTTTGCTTACCTGATGAATAATTTCTAAAAAAGAGGGAAAGATATTGAAAGAAAGAGAAAGATGCAAAGGAGAACACTTGTTTCCATGGCCTGCATGTATCCAGCTTTGTTCTCTCTCATGGCTTTCTTTGCTTAAGGAATTTCAGGTTGAAAGTAAAACTAAGACAATACAAATATTTATTATCTTTTGTGGTGACTTACTTCAAATGAACTCTGAAGACTATCACATGTCCCTATGCCAGACTGGTGAATCACTTCAAATAGAACTTGCTAAATTCAATGGGCCACCGTTAGACTGAGTATTCTGAATTTTTCTCTAAATCCTATATTAAAATCACACCCTTAGAAAAAATTCCACATTAACCTTACCATAGAAGTATATGGTCCAGGACACAGGGTAGATGTCAGTGCAGTCATGATCAGAGCCTCTAGCCAAGGCATTACAACCCCTCACCCAGTCTTCTCCCAGACAACCTTGCACTAATTACTTTTCCTTGGATTGCAAGCAACAGAAATCAATTTGGGCTAAAATATGCTCTAATAAAAAAGGAAATGGAATGTACTAGAAGGATATTGGGGTATCTCACAGAATTGAAGGGACAGTTAAACAACCAAGTCACAGGAAAGGAGGGATCCATGTTAGCCCCCAGGCCCTGGGTTGTAGAAGTTTGGGATGCTTGTCTCTAAAGAGCTGCCAGAATGAGACGACACTTTCCAATCTTCATTTCTGTCCCTGCAGCCAGCCATGGGTGAATTGCCCATTGTTTATATCCCTGGCTACCACCACAAATATTTCAGAATCCTCATCCCCAACACACCCATCTCTTGTCATTTTCAGATTGCAAAACAAGTCATCAGAGATTTTATTATTTTTAAGACCCCTGTACAATTTTATCTCCTTCCACTGAACTGATAGAGCATTCATCTGTATGCTAGAGTGCCTGAAACCACATAGCTTCTGGAGGTGAGGCAGTCAAATAGCTTTTATTGGCAGAGAGTAAAAAGTCTCTCCCAGTGGTTGCGGGGACGGTGCGGGGAGGTGCCAGGGGGCAACTGAGTGACCCTCCTAAGTCACATGAGCTCTGAACACTCCTGCCGGGCTATGCCTCATCATGTAGCCAAACTTGCAAGTGCTCTTTATTCACTATGGAATTATGTGGGTTCAATAACATACCCATAATAACTATTGTATTGTATTGTATTGTATTGTACTGTATTGTATTTTATTGTACTGTATTGTATTGTATTGTTTGTTTTTGAGACAGGGTCTCACTCTGTTACCCAGGCTGGAGTGGGTGTGTATGATCAGAGCTCACTACAGACTTGAACTCCCAGGCTTAAGTGATCCTCCCACCTCAGCCTCCTGGGTAGCTAGGAGTACAGGGGCACACCACCATACCCAAATAATTCATTTTTTGTAGAGATGGGGTCTTGCTATGTTGCATCAGGCTGGTCTTGATCTCCCAGACTCAAGTGATCTTCCCACCTTGGCCTCCCAATGCACTAGGATTATAGCTATGTGCCACTGGTGCCCGACCACTATTGTATTTTTGAGAAATATTTTCCCACTGATGTGACCTTATTGGCGAGGCCTTTTTTTTTCTTCCACATCCCAGCCCTCCATGAGGCTGGGGTTGAGAAGATGGCTATGGCTCAAAGGACTCAACTCCAGAGAGAAGAACAGGTGAAAAGAAACTCCACTTTTTCCAGCCCAGGAGGGTGTTGGTGGGAAAGACAGGGAAAGGAGCCTAGAGGAGCGGCAATTCAAACATGACCTACCTCACCCCCAGTGGCACCCTGGTTAGTAAAGGCAAAAAGCAGAAGCAGAGAAGATTTCCTGTTTGTTTCCTGTTTAAGACTTTGAGAGGAGGCGCCTCATGGGGTAAGAAGGTGGCGAAAGGCCTGCTTTAGTTCTCATGGCTGCCCTCAGCTGCTATGCCCTGTGGAGGCAGCCAGAAGTTAGCAGATGGTGCTGTCTGATAAGCTTTTGGAGATGAGTGCTAGGAAGATGAGCAGGCCAGGGACTGAAGGGGAGGGAAGGCAAACCTCAGGAGAAGAGCGAGTGGGGCAGTGGGCCTGCAACAGCAGCAGGGAGCCCCAGGCCCTGACCAGCTAGGGGAACAGATTGCGAGTTCAGCTGCTGGTGCCAGAGGGCACCATTGCTGCAGAGGCGGGCACAGGGGTGCATGCTTGGGCACACACACACACACGTTCTTCTGATCGGATCCTGACTAACTTTACAGCCTGATCCCCAGCCCACTGACCACCAGAGGCTCCTGGTACAATATGCTCTGGCCACAACAGAACTCTTGGTCACTTGAAGTTTCCCAAGCGTGACAATCTGGTCTGTACTCCCATGTCCCTGCACTGCAGTGGTGCCTTGTGGATCCTTTATTCTCTTGTCCTCATGAAAAACTCAATTTAACAAGACCTAACCTACTATCAACCGAATATACGTGAGGAGACAAGAAGACAGCCATCTGAAAGCCAGGAAGTGGGCCCCCAGCAGACAATGGATCTGCTGGCACCCTGATCCTGGACTTTCCAGCACCCAGGACTGTGAGAAATAAATGTTTACTGGTTAAGCCACCCAGTCTATGGTAATTTGGTATAGCAGCTCGAATGAATCACAACCTAACCTTAGCCTGTGCATCTGTGAAGACTCCTGGTCCTGCAGGCACTGAGGTATTGATTTCTCACATCTCTATATTTTCACTGTAGCTTGTACGTCTTTACAGTAGAACTCATTGGTTTGGATTTAGGTCTTTACTCCCCACCAGGTTGAAAACCTCGTATTACTCATCTCTGCATTTCCAGCTCTGGGCATAGCACCTAGAAAAAAGTAGGCACTCATTAGGTGTTTATTATGTCGATTTATAAAATTTGACACAATAGAATCAGTTTAACTTCAGTTAAAAAAAAAAAAATCCCAAAACTGCTTTTGTTAAGATTCACTTTATGCCAGGCACTGCACTATGCAGTTTTATATAAACGATCTCATTTCATCCTCACCCAACACTGCAGAGTAAATGTTATCATTGTCTGTGTACAAATGTGTAATGCAAGGTTCAAGAAAGTTGAGGAACTCACTCAAGGTCAAGTAACTAGAAAGTGAGGGGCCAAACTGAGAATCCATGTCTTCCAACTCTGACAGGACTCTTTTCACAATGCCAGAGTTTCTAAGGAGCTTTCTACAATGTATTCTATTCCTTGAGAGGTTCATATGCAGTAAAAAATGGCATCGTATAAACCATGGTTTATGCCTTATCATTAACATCTCTTCCTATGTTGTAATTTAACAGTGTCAATTCACATTAATCACTTAAATCTTCTACCTGATGGGGTAAAGGCGAGACTGGAAGACATGGTGCTAATACCCCCACTTTATCACAGGCAACTGACACAATATAACAGTTGTGTCAACATGTGACTACCTTCAAAAGAAGAATAAATGTTGGAGCTAACAGGGAGGCAGCAGTTACACGGAATAAGGATGGGACTTTAGCAAAATCAAGTAAAGTGTTTTAATGATGGATACATTTTTAAATGAGATGAGCTTCTTCGAGGCCTTACTGGGTGTTTCTTGGAACTATCATGGTGAGTTGTAGGTTTGACAGAGCTTTTCCCCACAACTTTGAGGCTTTAGGAGGTTGTCAGAAAATTCACCCTTGCAGTGAAGATCTGTTTTTGAAGTTGTACAGGATTCCCAATTAATGAGTTTTCACATTATTCTTTTATAGCTGGATGCATCTGGATGAGGCTCAAGCACAAAGGGACCCTGGCTAGCATATCATTAATTCTGACTTCCAGAGACATTTCTGGTCTCACAGTCACCTACTCCTTTTGCCTTTGTATTCTGGAGACCTCATAAATTAAATTAATAAGCTGATTAGCAAAATCGTTAATTCTTCTCAAGTAGCTTTCTTCATTACTGCAGATGCATCAAATTCTCTAAGCAGAGATATAAAGCATTTGGGCTGTCTGTCTATAATAAGCTCTGCTGGGCAAATGCCCATGTGCCAAGCCGTGGGCAGACATGGAATTATAGAATAGATCATAAGTTCTGAAAATAATTTTCTTGGTAGTAAAAAACCCTCAAAAGAGAAAGACAATTGGTTAATATGTAATACTCAAAGAATCAACTTAGTATATGGCACATAGTGGATGCTTTAAAAATATTCTTCAGATAAATAGTGCTGTTAATACACTCTCTACCACAACATCAATTGCAGTATTCTATTTGCTTTCAAGTCCCTACAGGAGGTAGATAATAGAGAATAGATTTACTTTTGCTCAGAATAATGTTTAAAATTGCCTAAAACTACCAAACATAATATAACAAATACTTATATTCCAACTACTCACAGTTAATCAGTGTTAATAATTTGTCACATTTAATATTTTTAATAAAAGAAATAATGATAACTAACATTTATTGAGGATTAATCATGTACTGGCAATATTCCAATTGCTTTACATACATTAATTTGATTAAATCTTACAAAACCCTATGAGACAGGTTGTTATTATCTCAGTTTTACAGAGAGGAATCTGAGGTATAGAATCTTAAGCATGTGCCAAATCACACAGTTTTAAGAGGCTATATTAGTCAGCTAGGGCTGCCATAACAAAATACCACAGACTTTGTTGCACAACAGAATTTATTTTCTCACAATCTGGAAGCTAAAAGTTTGAGATCAAGGTGTCAGCTGGGTTGGCTAGTTCCAAGGCCTCTCTCTTTGGTGAATAGATGGCCATCTTCTCCCCATGACTTCATAGCTTCCTACTTCTGTGTGTCTCCACTTCCCAACCTCCTCTTCTTATAAGGAGTCCAGCCATATTGAGGTAAGGCCAAACTTAGTGACCTCATTCTAACTTAAGTAGAGCTTATTTGCAAAAGCCAAGATATGGAAACAATCTAAATATCCATTGACAGATGAGAAAGAAATTATGAGATATATATGTAATGGAATATTATTCCACCTTGTAAATAAAAGGAGATTTCACCATTTGCCAGAACATGGATGAACCTGGAAGCATTATGCTTAGTGAAACAAGCCAGACAGAAAGAAAAATAATGACTTCGTTTCTATGTGGAATCTGAAAAAGTCAAATACATAGAAACAGAGAATAGAACAATGATACCAGGTGGAGAAGGTAGGGACGTGAGGAGTTGTTGATCAATGGGTAGAAAGCTGCATTTATATAGGATGATTAAGGCTTGACATCTAATGTACAGCATGAGGACTACTGTTGGCAATACCATATTGTATACTTGAAATTTGCTGAGAAGGTATGTTTCACGTGATCTCACCACCCCACCCCCACTCCATGCACACACAGACAGGCAGTAACTATGTGAGGAGATGGATATGTTAGTTTGCTTGCCTGTAGTAATCACTTCATTATGAATATGTATATCAAAACACCATATTGTAAACCTTAGATTTATACAATTTTTTAAAGGTTTTTGAAAATGTATCTCCATACACAGTCATATTCTGAGGTACTGGGCTTCAACATATGAATTGTGAAGGACACGATTCAACCCATAACAAGAATAGAGCTGGCATTCAGGCCAGGAAGCTGAGACCCTAGGTCATGCCTGTCTATAACACATGCCTCTGATAACAATGACGCCCTCACAGCCCACTTTCTCAAATCCAGTTTCCCTACCCGCTCTTCACAGAGGCAATCTCTTCCTAAGGAGGCAACATCATCATAAACTTGGTGTTTCTTTTTAAAGTTACCCTACACAAACCCACATAACATGCGTGTTTAATGTTATTTTTTCAACAAACTATTAAGTTTAAAACATCTCCACCCTGCACCCAAACAAGACATGCATCTTAAAATGTCTCTACTTCTGTCCAAATAGCATTATATACTCAAACCTTTGATGTTACTGATATCTAATATCTTAACCATCATTTTAACATTTTAACACCCCCCTCCAAACTAGCGAATAGTGCCACCATTTATTAGTCAATATACATTTAGGATTGCCAGTATGTTTGATTGGGTTCTTTGCTTACAATCTCTTATTGCATTTGGGTTCATTTTCTCTCTTTCTGAAGTATCTAACCACAGAACCAGTTCAAGTCTGATTCAACTTTGTCAGTAATATGATGTGACAAAAGGATGAGTTGTTTCTCCGTGCAAAGGACCCTCAGGTTGCAGGTCATGAAAACTGTGCATGAACCAAGCATGCCCCATTTGTGACCCAGGAACCAGCCAGAACGAAAAAGTCAATCACGTGCAGAACCTAAGTGCTCAGATCACCACAGAGGGGCGGAATTAAGGAACAAGGAGTGCCCTGTTTTGTTGCAGAGCAGAACTAAAAACCAAAGACACAGCATCACCTCTTTTCATGACCCAATCAGATCATGACTCATTGCATTTTTCTGTCTCTCTCATTGTCACCCTCTGCCTATGAAATCTTCTCCTAGGCTCCAGGGCAGGCAGACAGATTTGAACATCACCTCCTGTCTCCCTGCCAGTCAGCTCTCAATAAAGCCTTCTTTTCTCAAAAGCCAGTGCTATAATGTTGGCTTCTATGTGCACCAGACATAGAGCCCATTGCTCAGTAACCTCTGCCTGAGCATTTTATTCAGTGGCGGAAATGGGAATGTGCTTTGTCTATGTACATCTGGAAATGTCTTTGTCACTCTTACATGATATAATTTTAGTTTCAAGTTATTTTCCCTCATTGCTTTGGGGTAGGATTTCATTATTTTCTAGTATCTATTGTTCCTGGCAATTAATTCCTGTATTTTGAATTGTTATTTGTTTCAAGATCAACTTGCCTTTTCTCTCTGGTACATTGAAATTTTTTTCCTTTTTTTTAAGAGTTCTATAATTTCACTATGATGTGCCTAGATGTGGATTTGTTTATATCTACCTTGCTTGCATACACCTTTTTCCATTTTAGAAAACTCTGTCATTACCTCCTCAAATATTGCCTTTCTCTTTTCTTTTTTATTTTACATTCTAAATGTCCTAATATAAAACATTGCAGTTTTCCATTCTATCTTCTATAACTTCTATGTCTCTTAACATCTTCATTTTATATAACTCCTTATCTCTCAGCAGAGATTTCCTCAATTTTGTCATCTACTTTACTTCACCAGTCCTTTCCCTTCCTGTATCTAGACTATTGTTCAACTTATGCAGTGATGGTATATTCTTTTGTTGCTATTGTTTTGATAGATTTTTTTCATTTATAGAACTTCCACTTTTTTCATGTTTTTTGTTTGTAATTTCAGTTCTTATGAATTCTATTACTTCCCGTATCTTTTTGAAAATTTTAAATATATTCTCTTTCATGTTGTCTTGTCATTTGTATTTCCTTGAATGTGACCATCTATTGCATCTTTAGACTATCTCTCATGATATTAGCTTCCCTTGTGTGTTAAGATTTGTTTCTTTCTGTGAATTCATCACATTTGGTGGCACTTATCTTCTGCAAGATTAAGCACTTGTCCTGGCTTGTAGAGATTGTTTCACAATTTCCTCTGCTATGACTCGTGTTCTGGAGAAGATTTTGCTTGTATTTCTGGATCAAGCCATGGATGAACTCTGGCCCACATCCTAATGCTACAGGGGTCTCAGTATTCCAGGGCTGACTCAATTCTACCCAGTCTGAGTTGAGCAGGCAGCTTCTGGTGTATACTGGGAGCTGTGTTCAGGCTCTAATGCTGTATGCAGGATTCATAGCCTGATTTCTCAGCTCTACATCAACTTTCCAAGTACATAACCAATTTGACTTTCCTGGTAAGCCGTGCAGCCTCAATTGCTTCTGAATGTTATTGGTTCCCTCATCATTTCTGCCACCTGGAAACTTGTTTTGAGTTCTGATTATTATTATTATATTATTCTATCTAGAATGAAAGGAGGACTTCTTATGTCAGTTCAGATCACTGCCTGGTTACTAAAGTCATCCAAATTATATTGTTAGAGAACACACAAGTACAGAGCCATCATGTAACGGTCATACAAAGTAGAAACAAACTGAAAAGGAAAGGAGGAACTTTCAAGAACATCTAAAAACAGGGCCGGGCGCCGTGGTTCACGCCTGTAATCCCAGCACTTTGGGAGGCCAATGCGGGCGGATCACGAGGTCAGGAGATCGAGACCATCCTGGCTAATATGGTGTAACTCCATCTCTACTAAAAATACAAAAAATTAGCCGGGCGTGGTGGCAGGCGCCTGTAGTCCCAGCTACTCGGGAGCCTGAGGCAGGAGAATGGTGTGAACCTGGGAAGCAGAGTTTGCCATGAGTCAAGATCGCCTCACTGCACTCCAGCCTGAACGACAGAGCAAGACTCTGTCTCAAAAATAATAATAATAAAATAAAATAAAATAAGGACATCTAAAAACAATGAATGTCTAAAGGACATACCACATGAGACTTCCATTTCACTAACAAAGCTCTGTGATCACATTTTCCAAACACCAAGGGGAAAGAAACCGGATAAAAACATTAGTTTAGGCATGAAGCTATACATTTACTGAAAAAGAGATAAATAAAAACAGGTTTCAACTACTGGAAATTCAGGAAGTCAGTCAAGTTGATCTGGCAACCCTATTTAAGCACAGTATAAAATTTTAGAAAGACAGCTACTTGGGAGCCGGAGGCAGGAGAATCGCTTGAACTCGGGAGACAGAAGTGCAGTGAGCCAAGATCACGTCATTGCACTCCAGCCGGGATAACAGAGCAAGACTCTGTCTTCAAAAAAAAAAAAAAAAAAAAATTCACACAAAAAAATTTTAGAAAGAATATAAATTTGTGATATTAGAATAAAAAAGACTTAGAAATGATTTTTGCTTCAAAATTAGGATAAAATGTCATATTCTACAACATGGTTGTAAATACTAAAGGAGTTATAAATCATTTTGCTGTGTGTGTGTGTGTCTGTGTGTCTGTGTGTGTTTAGAAGTAACATTATAGCATATTCAGAACACTCTCTAAGAAACAATTTGTTCTTTCAGCAAATACTTATTGAACTCCTCTGAGGTGCTCAGCATTGCACACACCCTGGAGGCCCAGAGCACAACACAAAATCTCTGTCCTGACAAAGCATACAATCTGACAATATAAAATCACCTCTGATTAAACCCCGATGTCTGTCCTACTGACAAATTTGTGCCATGAGACACCAGGAAGGAAGCTCAATAGCTATTTCCTTCAAAGACCAAGACTTTGGAAGAACCTCTGTGTACCAGAAAATTCCTAAACCCCCATTTTCAGAGAATAAAATAAGCATTTTCTTCCAAGGCACAAATTCTTTCAAAAATCTTCACTGCCCAGCAGTCTGTGATGGGCCAACATCCATTTCAAAGAGTTTTCTTAATAAAGCTCATAACACTGTAGTAAAATGCTTTCCCAGATGCAACAAGAACAACGAAGTCCAAAACCTTATTCAAGTAGTCATTTTTAAAGTAGCAGATAGATTATCTGCTGTATGCCTTGTGTTCACTGAGAAGCTGTACTAAGAACACAAGGTACAGTAAAGCAATGCATATCCCCAAAATGGTAATGAAGTGCAGCCAAAATAGAGATAATTATTTTAATTAATGGTAATGATTTTAACGGTTGAACATTTTAACTAATTAATTATGATTGATTGCTTGTTACTAATCAAGGAATATGATTCAAAGTTGTAATTGAAAAACCAGGAGCAATAGGTTCTGCAGAGAGCATATCACAACCCTACTGAGATCAGGGACATTATTTTTGCCTTGAAAATTTCATTCTGGATTATTCCAGTCCTTTTTCTTTAATATATCCTTTTGATAAACTAGTAGGACATTGTGTTTTATTTGGTATTTAGAATCTTTTACCAGAAACAGGAACAAAACATGAAATGTGAATATAGTTGGAGAAATATATACATTATTTTTAGAGCTACAGCTTTTGTTTGAGACATGGGGTCTTGCTCTGTTGCCCAGGCTGGGAGTTCAGTGACACAATCACAGCTTGCTGCAGCCTCAAACTCCTAGGCTCAAGTGATCCTCTAATCTTAGCATCCTGAGTAGTTGGGACCACAGGCACACACCACTATTCCATGACAGTTTTTTTTTTTTTAAATAGAGGCAGAGTCTCATTAGGCTGCCCATGTTGGCCTCAACCTCCTGGCCTCAAGCAATCCTTCCACCTCTGCCTCCTGAGATGCTGAGATTACAGGTGTGAGCCTCCACACCCAGCCCAGGTATGACTTTTAATGCCACATTATTCATTTAAATTGCATTCTTGTTCTTCTTCAAGTCTAAGCTTTCTTTCTTTAGATAAAGACTTTAGATATAAGAAACTACTCAATTAGACTGCTTGAACAACATGAAACTTTTTACTTTCGTAAGCATATTGACTGAGAATTCATTTTTCAAAAAGTGTATATTTGGTATTTTGGACACTGGTTTGTTAAGCCTTTTAAAAATATCACGTAGAGAACACCCAAGACCAGCAATAAGCTTCTTCTCACTCTTTATCTATTCTTCTAATGGTTTTATCGAATAGAGGCTGTATTAATCTGTTTTTACGCTGCTATAAAGAACTACCTGAGACTGGGTAACTTATAAAGAAAAGAAGTTAACTGATAGTTCCACAAGCTGTACAGGAAGCATGACTGGGAGGCCTCAGGAAACTTACTGTCATGGTAGAATGCAGAGAGGAAGCAAGTACATCTTCACATGGTGGCAGGAGAGAGAGAAAGTGAAGGGGGAAGTGCCACACACTTTTAAACCACCAGATCTCATGAGAACTCACTTACTATGATGAGAACAGCAAGAGGGAAGCCTGCCCCCATGATCCAATCACCTCTCACCCAGTCACCCCCCCAACATTGGGGATTACAGTTCAACATGAGATTTGTGTGGGGACACGGATCCACACTATATCAGGAGCACATCAGTATCTCAATATAACCTGCGATTTGTCTTGTGATGTATTAGTAATTTATTATGCATCAATGCTACCTTACTATAGTAAGGTGGTTCTTTTCATCCTAGATAATTCTTTTACCATAAGGAAAAAGCCATGTTGTCCCACTTCTATTTGGTAAATAGAGAGTGCAGGGAGAGAGAAACAGAAAGAATATCAGAGTAATAATAGGCCAAAGTCAGTTTGGAAAATTGGAGAATGTCAGTGTAGCTGTGGTGCAGAGTGGGAAGATACAAGAACAGCAAGAAATGGGGCTGGAGGGGTAAGTGGAAGCCAAACTGTAAAGTCTCTTGTTTGTCACACTGAATACTGGAGATCACTAAGGAGGGAATGACATAATCAAATGTGTTTTAAGGAAGAGCACCTACTGGAAGATTGTTGAGAATGAAGGAAAAAAAAAAAAAAATGAAAGAGGCTGGTCCTACAGTCCAGCTGATAATGAAAGCTTGGATTAAGGCAATGACCAGGGCCATTCCTAGAATAAGATTGCCTGGGGTTGATGAACAAATAACTATACGTATTTATGCAATTAACAATTAAATGTATGGTGAGTATGGAGCAGGTTCAAATTGGATGGAGGAGATGGGAACTCATACTTTTGGGCATGTTAAAATCAAGTTTCTGAGGATATTTTGGTGACCTGGTATTGTATTTTCTTTCCACCTACTCCATCAAAAAATTGCAACCTGTTTTCAGCCATAGTCTCCAGATCATCTGTCTACCTTTCAGACCAGGCTCCACTCAAAGATACAGCCAGGTTCTAACTCTAGGGAAAACAAGTCTGGGAACAGAATCTGTGCCATGGATTGGTATGGGAGCAAATGCCCAGAAGGGACTGATATTGGACTACTTTTTCTATATCTCATGGTCTAATCACTGATTTTTAATCACTTAATTTACACTGCTTTCTCTGAGACTTTTTAAATAACCATTTTTTAAAACATTGGCTGTGAATCACTTTTGCAGAATGTGTTCAGAAAGAATGGCTGATCTTCCTTCTTTTCTCCTAATTTCAGTGCCTAATTTCCTACAGTTGAGTCTGTCCCCCATTGCCCAGCCCAGCCTCATGAATGAGTCTAATTCCAGATTACTGAACTCCTCCCCATTTTCTCCACCCTGCCATGTGGTCCAGATATGACGAATGCCAGCATGCTGAGGCCCAGCAGACTAGGCTCTAAGTCCCTGTAATTTGTCCTGTCTATAGTCAAGATTGGACCCAGGGCTTCCAAGATCACAGAGCCTGCAGTTAGGAGTCAAGTGACTTAAATGGCAAGAGAAGAGAGCTATAGAATGGGGAAGCCAGGCAATTTTCCCAGAATGTTGTGATGCTAGTCCCATTTGCAAATATTTCTTCTTTTCATAATCTTGTGCTGAAACTCTGGAGGCACAGGGAAATGTCTTTATTCTCTCACATATTATCAAGGTTAAAGTGCACCAAGAAGGTTTTTTTTTTTAATTTTGTTTTGTTTTGTTTTCCAAAATCAAGGGAAAGGTGGACACAGAGTTGAAGGAATAATGATATTCAGATCATCAGCTCTTTTTTAAATCTTATTGCAGATTGTCCACTCAGGAATTTACCCTTGGACATTTTTAATCTCAGGTCAGACTTCCTTCTGCCATTTGGCATTCTCCCAGGCAACCATCTCTTTCCATCAGTCAGTGGAAACATTCGCCAAGCATAATTAGGAAGGTAAATCTGCTGTAGAAATTGTCATGGTTTCATTTAGATGTAGCCAGTGTGAAACAATGGATCGTCAGTTAATTTTCCTTTCCTGGAAATTTAAAAACAAATAACAAACTAATAATTTAGACACATCTAAGCTGTGTCTAAGTCGAACCACTGAAGCTTGTTTTCCTGATAATGGTACAGTTACATTTTTATTTCAGTGCTAAGAAATGAACTTTGAGATAGGAAGAAAGAAGGGGCACAGATATTGAAGGCAAAAGTAGAAAAGGACAGCAGCAGAGGCCATTTTATATCACAAAACTCTCATATAATTTAGAAATTCAGCTGCAAAACAAAACTCACTAGTTATATTGGTTTGCAGAATTGTCAGTCTGTTTTGCCAGAATGATCAACATTAGCAAGCAGCATCCTACTGTTCAGCTGTGGATTTAGGCTGGAGTCATAGAAGAGGATAATATGCTTATGAATAGCACCTCTCAGAGTGTGAAGTGTACCTCCTGGCTGGCAATCTAACCCCGCTTCTGGCAGGGCCCCATGGAAGGTGAAAGAAAGGGAGGTAGAAATTAATGAATATTATTTCCTTTTACTTAGGATTTGCCAAAACTAGGACCTGGCATTGAATATTAAGAGCTGAAATAGTATACCCATAGTTCGTTTCATGTGCTGGATTAAAATTGATATGGCTTAGCGAAGTAGAAAAATGAGCACTGGATGCCCTTTCCATATGGTAAAAGTAAAAGCTTGACAACATCTCCTCTCTTCTGGATCACAGTCTTTTCAGTGTTCCTAATGACTTCTCTCTTCAGAAGAGATTTGGATCTGAAAGCCTAATCAATGAGGTTTTTAAAGTTCTTATGACAATGTCTTCAAGATCCCTTTGAAGGCTGAAGATCCTCAGATAGAGCAAAAATACATGTACATATACACATATATAGCTAGCCATATTCACAAGCCACAATGAGTTAAGTATTTCACAGCAAATAATCCTGACAAAATAAAAGCCTTAATTTTCTCAGCCCCAAATGAAATGTAAAAATAATCCATTCACCAATTACAAATGTGCCCAGAGAAAGTTATTATAGTGCAGCAAATGTATATCTTATATCTAAAGATGATGTTATTGTTATATTCTGTGACAGAATTTTCTCTTTAGATCATCTCTCCAGCAGTGGTAATGAGTTCACACACAGCTGTTCACATACTTTCTTTTTTTGTCATTGATGACCAAAATCCCCATTTGTTAGACAGTTGTCCAGAATTGGTGCCATCACAGCAAACTAGATCAAAGCTTGTGGCTAATAACTACTATCAATGCTAATTTTTTTACTACTACCAAAATTTGTAGTCTATAGAGTGAGGTTTTTGAAAAATGTTGTATGTGAAGTGCTAGTCTTTTGTAAATCAAGTAAAACACATTATTTATATTATATCGCATATGTATATTAAACTGGTTACTATCCTTGTAAATAATTCCTTATATCGGGGGATAATTACATTGAGTTATAAAAAGAACCAATAGACTCTTTCTCTAAAGGTTTATTAATATCAAAAAGTCCTAAATTTACTGCTTCAGAGTAAAAACTACTACAAAACTTAGAAAACAAAGGTAGGTACCCACTGATATGCAATTAAATTATAAAAAGTATATACAATAAAATAAAGTTAGCATGAACTATCAGCATCCATTTTGCAAACAATTAACTATGAAACTATATCAGCATCTTTTTTGAACTCTAGGTTTCAAATAAATTTAGCCTAGGCTTTTTAAGAAGCCAATGAAAATAGTGTCTCTAAATTTTGAATGTTGTAAAACTGTCAGATAGACTTTACCATTCCTATTTTTCTCAAGAGTAAATGCCAGTTAAAAATCTATTCAGCATCTGTTCCATGGTTTTAGATAAACAGTCAAATTAAAGATGACAAAGAAGTTTCCCTGTCTTGCAAGTTCCAGATATAGGTTCACTAGCTTAAGAAGAAATCTTTTACTAAAGCAATATACTACTATATAAGGGCATGGATTAGGTGATCCTCCTTAGGATATTCTCTTCTCTTCCAGTTCTGAGACTATATATTTAAATAATAGTCATTAGAAGAAAATTTAATATCTTTTTAATTTGATATTATTATTCTCCTCCTTGTCCACTGACTGCACATGTGCTTTGAAGCAGCATCATGTAATGGATGAAAACAAGAAGTTTGTCGTCAGAAAACACAGACACTTTGCTCTGCCATTACAGGTTTAGTTTCCTTATAATCATAAAGAAAGAAATAGTGATACTTTCCTTACATATCTCACATGGTGAGTTTCAAATGACACAGAAATAGGAAAGCAATTTGTAAAACTTAAAGTCCCATATGAAGGGGTTAAAGTTGCACATTTATTTGGTTGTTTATTCTAATTGTCATCATGATAAGTAGACATTAAATTAGGCCTTATTAATATTGATAAAATGCATTTCCTTAATGGTTAACCATGTTTTAGGAATGTAATCTGTGAAAAAAAATTAAGGAATTATTTAAAGCTAAGGGACCAAAACAGGATGTCTGAAATTAAAAACTTGCTGGATGAGTTTGTCAGCAGACTGGACCCATCAGAAGACGGGATTGGAATGTTCAATGAAAAAATAATAAAAAATATTCACATTAAATCACTAGTAGGAAAAAATAATAAAGTAAAAAAGCAAAATATATATGTAAGACATGATCAATAGTTATAACATACATGCAATTGGAGTCCCAAAATAAGAGAAAGGAGAGAATGGAGCAGAAGCAATATTTGGAAAAACAATTGCTGAGAATATTCCAAAAATATCAAAAACCTCAGGGAACCTCAGGCAGAATAAATACAAGAGAAACCACACAGGGCCATAATCTAATCAGATGCTGAAAATCGAAGACAAAGAGAACACCCTTAAAAGCAGTCAGAGATAATTTTTCAAAGGACCCTGCAAAGGAGCATTAGTAAGACTGATGACTGACTATTTGTCAAGAGCTATGAAAGCCAAATGACAATAAAATGACTTCTTTAAAATACAGAAAAAAAATCCCATCAAGCTACACTTTAATGCCATGCCAAAAAAACTTCAAAAAATGAAGGTAAAATAAATATTTTAATGCAAAATTGAAGACACACAATTAATTACCAGCAGATTATATGACAAAATTTTACTAAAAAAAGTTATTTAAGCTAAAGGAAAATAATACTAGATAGAAATACAGAATGAAAATAGGATTTCAAAACCCTAGAAAGGGTTTTTGTTGTGTGAATTTAGGATGCTTGGAACTTCTGCAGCCATTTGGCAACTGTTAGAGAGATATTTACTCCCAATAAACAGAGGTCAGTCAAACCAAAAGGTAGGAAAAGTCCTTAAGGCATCATAGAACTAGTGAAGCATATCTGGAATGCCTACGTAGATGTCTTAAGTTAGATAATAAATATTTTTATTGTTCAAAACAATTTTTTAATTTAAAAAACTAGCAACTTTCGCTTCTAGCATTATGGCTGGCTAGATAATCTGAGGCATAATGTTGCAGCAGAAAGGATGTATTTTGAATGGGACAAACTCCATTCCATTGCTTTTCTTGAAGGAAACATGTGAGGTCTCCAAGGACCACTCTTCCTGCTCCCAAAATAAACAACTGTCAGCAGGTGGGTCTGGATTACCCTATGGGTGGATGTTAATATCACCACTGTTATTTGGATATTGAGATGCAATTCAATGATAAGAAGGAAAAACTGAGCCTAGCCTCTGTGCTAACCAAAACCAAGGAGAAAAGCTGAAGGAAGAAGTCCTCTGTGGAGGAAAACTACTCTACTCTAATGTAGATCCACATGATTATCACGTGATAATCAATCAATGAGTTTACAATGGAAAAACAATCAGCAAGCATTTAAGAATACAAATCACTAGAAGTAAAAGCGACAAAAAGTAACAAACAACAGAATTGGCTGCACAAAATACTACAGATAGAGAAAATGGAACATGAGAATAAGTAAGTACACATTTTTCTAATGTTTATAGAAATATTATGCACAACAACTAAGATGAACACATAACAGGAAGGTATCCAAATGAACAGGCAGATTTGAAAAAAAATGACACTTTAGGGGGGAAATTTGTAGAGCTTCTTAATTTAAAAGAAAAACTCAACAAACAGGGTAAAGAGCAAATCAGGCACTGTTGCCCGTGGAACATGAGCACTCTGATGGGAATATCCTTAAAGTAGCTTAGCAAGATAAGAAAATATACTAAGAAGCTAAGAGATACGATGGGTAAAATGAGGCTACAACTACCCAGAGACACAAAAGGAAATAACAGAGGGAGGTGGGGAAGAAAAGGCAATATTTAAAAAGATAATGGCTGAAAATTTTGCAAAACTAATAAACTAATAAGAATATGAATTCATCGATCTAGGAAACATACTGTATTCCAAGGGAGATAAATAAAAATTGATCTACATCTAGCACTTAGAAAAGGCAGAGTACTAAAGAAGATCTTTTTTTTTTTTGAGACAGAGTCTCGCCCTCTCACTCAGGCTGGAGTACAATGGCACGATCTCAGCTTACTGCAACCTCCGCCTCCCAAGTGTCCCAGTTTCCATATATCACACACACAAATCTCAATTCCATAGCAACCTATGTCACAAGATTGTGCATATAAATTTGTTAAGCACCATGCAACCATGAAGTTTAGTTCATAATGGAAAATAATCACAATTTGAACTATAGAATCTTATCTGTGGAAGGGCCAATAACAAATAATATTTCATAACTAAGAAAAGTCAGGCCATCAATATAGTCATTTTCTCTGATTTCATACTTCCAGACATCTCTTCTAGTCTCATGCCCCCACGACCCACTGCTGCCCCTTCCTTCAGCACACAGACCAACAACATGCTTTTCCCATGTGGGCCGTAATGGGTTGTGCAGGCCCATGTGTCTATGACTTTGCACACATTCTCTTTGCATGGAATACCTTTTCCCTTTCCCCAACTGGCAAACTTCAACTCATCCTTCAACATGCTGCTCATTTGCTGTTCCTGTCCCTAAACAAAGCAGATGAATCACTGCCTCCTCTAAAGCCCCATGGTAACTGGTGCCCACTTCTGTAGCTGTACATATCACAATGTTGTAAATGTTTCTTTACTTATCTCTCCCGCTCACTAAACTGTGTGCTCCTTGAAGAAAAAGAAACTACATCTAATTCATCTTTGTAACCCACATGACCAGTACAACATTGGCTTATTGTCAGAGTTCAGGGAATGTATATATATATATTCGTTGTATAACATATAATGTATATACAATGAATAAAATGAATGGATGCTTCTCTGAGTTTACATGGTCTTAGGGCTGAAACTGGAACCTGGATTTCCTGATTCCCATCCATGCCAGTGTTCTTTTTATCACATCCTAGAGCATGTTCTACATGTTCTAACGCAGACCATGGTCTTGGGATGTTTGGAGCAACAATCATAAAAAAGACAATGCCGTCTTCTCAAGTGACACAGGCTATAAGGGAAACAGAGCAGTGCCATTTCAAAATTCATCTAGTTCATCGGAGGCTCCCTGAGAGATTGTGTGACACTTGTACACCTGGTGAAATTGAGCAATGAAAATCCAAAAACGGGATCAGGAAAAGAACAGAAGCAGACAGTTTGAACTTACTTACACCCATTTAGACCTGTTGGGCTTGGGAAAAATGGCAGACAGTTCCAGACAGTTCCAGGAAGTGTTTGCAATGAATAAAGTGAGGATTTCAATTCCTGTTCAGAGTTCTAAAAATGCATTTCAGTGATTCCACTGCTTGTGGGTTCTCTGGGTAAACTGCCCAATTGTGATTGAGATGAACAGCAGGTCAGTGAGAGTAGGATGAGGAAGAAAAAGAAACATACAAAGACAGAGGAAATGTATGTAGGAGGGAAGGAGAAGACAGGGGAAAGGGGAAGGGAGTTTGGATGAATTCACCAAATAAAGATGTTTTAATTAAATTAATGGCAGAACTCAGTTAAGATAAGTATATCAGCCAGGCACGGTGGCACACTCCTGCAGTCCCAACTAATTGGGAGGCTGATGAGAGAGGATCACTTGGGCCCAGGAGTTCAAATGCAGCCTGGGCACCATAATGAGACCCCATCTCTAAAACAAACAAACAAAAAAAGATATGCATATATTAACAAAGCATAGCTACATAAAAGAAAGGGAAACCCCTTTCTTTTATCCACTATAAGGTATCCTCCTCCTTCTCTTCTTGTCTCCTTTTACTTGGGAAAGTACTTTACTTGTAAAGAAGAGATAAACAAAATAGGCAACCAAGGAGTTAGATATCACACACTCTAAAATAGTTCTAAGCTCAGTATTAGTTTTCTTGTGCTGCTGTAACAAATGACCACAAACTTCATTGCTTAGAACAACACAAATTTATTAGGATACGGTTCTGTAGATGAGAAGCCCAACATAGGTCTTGCTGGGCTAAAATCAAGGTACAGCCATGCTATGCTCCCCTCTGGAAGCTTTAAGGAAGAATCCATTTCTGTTCATGCAGATTGGTAGCTGAATTCAGTTCCTTGAAGTTGTGGGACTCAGGCCCCTGTTTTCTTGCTGGCTGTCAGTTGAGATCTATTCCCAGGTTCCAAAGGTCACCCATATTTCTTGGCTCATGGTCCCTTCCCTTGGTCTTCAAAACCAAACCCTCTCTCACTTCAACTCTCTCCTGCCTGTTCTTCTGTTGTATCTGTCTTCTTTCTGTCATCCTCTTCCACAGTTAAAGATGCCTGTAATTACAGTGGACCCTCCCAGATAATCCAGAATAATCTCCTTATTTTAAGGTCCATAACCTTAAACCCATCTCTGAGTTCCTATGGACATGTAAGGTAACATCTTCACAGGACCCAGAGACTGGGGGCCATTATAATACTGACCACACCCTTCTTTCACTGGACAAAGGAATCCAAGAGGTCACTAGATTCTGTCTGCAAAGATATGAGCCATGAAACAAAGCTTACACAAGACTAGGAGTAGATATAACAATAACTATGCACATGCCATCCATTCACTCTCATATTCATGAACAAAGGTTTATCAAATACCTACTGTGGTCCAAAAGGCCTATGGTGGGTACTGAAATAAAACAAGGCCATGTTCTGTTCCCCACCCAGAAGTACACCGTGAGGTGAAAGGCAGGACAGCCAATCAACTTCAACGCCACTGGCAAGTGCAATGTATGTGGTGAAGGTACACATGCAGGCAGGGAGGAGAGAGGGCCCAGACAGAGAAATGCAATCAGAGAGGCTTCTAGAAGGAAGTACACCTTAATAATGGAGGATAATACACACAAAAGCTGTGAGTGGTCTGCTGTGATGAAGTCTGGGACATGTTTGGGAGATGAGAAGGAAAGGAAGGCAGGAGACAGGTCAGCAGTATCACATATGTGCTCCATAGTAAGGAGTTTGGATGGTACCCCAAGGGCAATGAGAATTCACTAGAAGATTTTAAGCAGATATGTAATCAGATTGTTTTTCTAAGGTCACTTATGAAGCAGATAGGAAAGAACTATAGCAGGAAACTTGAAAATAATTTCCAACCCATTTACACAGGAGTGAAAGAAATCTATACAGTTAAGTATAAAATTAAGCCATAGGAGCTCGTATTAAAGTCTATAAATACAACTCCCTCCTTCTGTCCCCATTTGTGATTTCTTTGTGGCAATTGTACAGGGACAATCTTAAGGTATTTTTTTTTTCTCAAGTAAACTGTTCTGGGAATGTTCCAGGGAGATTTGAAAATTGACATGCAGGTTTCAAACTACTCCACTACCCAAGAACACACGATCTCCTTTTCCCCATAATAGTTCTTGCTTTCTTCCATCCACTATCTTCCCCTCCCTCAGGCCCACTCACCTTCCTCTGTAGACAGATTCATGGGAAAATTACATCACATTTTAAATCCAGCAAAAGAGATTTATATTTAAAGAAATTCTATATTTTCATAACATGTTTTCTGAATATAAAAGTAATACATTTCCTAGTCAAAATTTTGGAAAACTATAAAGAAGTTCTAATGGAAATTCTTTAATCTTGTTTTTAAGAGAAGGAACACTTTTAAAAGTGTGAATACAGTATAATTTTTATTTCTCAATTATATTCTAATAAAGAACATATATAACTGTATTCTGTATTAGTCTGTTCGTGCATTTCTTTAAAGAAATACCTGAAACTGGGTAGGTTTGATGGAAAACAAGTTTAATTGGCTCATGATTCTGCAGGCTATACAGGAAGCATAGTGCTGGCATCTGTTCAGCATCTAGGGAGGCCTTAGGAAGCTTACAATAATGACAGAAGAGGAAGTAGGTATAGGTAGGGCACACAGCTAAAGCAGGAACAACAGAGAGAGTGGGAGGGGAGGTGCCACACACTTTTAAATGATCAGATCTTGCAAGAACTCATTATTATGAAGATAGCACCAGGCCATGAGGGATCTGCCCCCATGATCCAAACACCTCCCACCAGGCCCCACCTCCAGCACTGGAGATTACAATTCAACATGAGATTTGGACAGGGACAAATATTCAAACTATATCATACTCCAATGGCATATTTTATTATATAGGGTTGTTGTTTTACTTAACATATAAGGAGAATTATTTTGTCCTTAAATGTTAGAATACTATTTTAATGATTAGACAGATATTTTCATGACTACATACATATTATAATGACTATCATAATTTGCTTAACTATAATTTATCAATCTCCTATTATTGATTTTTTCTTTTGTTTCTTAGTACTCTAATTAATACTATAGTCAATTTTTTTTTTTTTTTTTTTTGAGACAAAGTCTCATTCTTGTCCCTCAGGCTGGAGTGCAAAGGCGTGATCTCGGCTCACTGCAACCTCCGCCTCCCCGGGTTCAAGCAATTCTCCTGCCTCAGCCTCCCAAGTTGCTGGGATTACAGGTGCTTGCCACCACGCCCAGCTGATTTTTGTATTTTTAGTAGAGACGGGGTTTCACCATGTTGGCGAGGCTGGTCTTGAACTCCTGATCTCAGGTGATCCACTTGCCTTGGCCTCCCAAAGTGCTGGGATTACAGGCATGAGGCACTGCGCCCGGCCTATAGTCAATATTTTTTAAGCATCTTTGATTTTCTGGAATTTATAAACACTTTCTGGATTATTATTATTATAATTATTGCTTTTGCATGAATGTAGAATTTAATCGAAAACTAAAAAAGCTTAGTAAAGTATACATTTGGCAAACTAATACTCTTCTCTCAAGAAAAACAAAGGAAAAATAACATGGAAATATTGCCATGATTCTTTTTAGTGAAAGGAAAGTTAGGACACAGGCAATGACAGAGATCTGCAAGGAGAGAATGTTTTAGACCAGGAACTCGAAACACAGTATAAAAGAAAGTAACATTTCTGGACGCTCTAAATTTATTATATCAAGGGGGAAGTTAAGCCTTGCTGACGGAGTCATGCAGCGTGTTTGCAATGTCTGCTTCTTAGATTATAGCTTAACTCTCTTCCTTATTTTTCTTCTGTAAGCTTAACTCTCTCCCTTATAGATTATAGATCCCTTCTTCATAGCTTAACTCCCTTCCTTATTTTGCTCTGTAAATGACTGGGAGAAACCAGAGACCAGACCTCCCACTTCCAATCACCGATCTTAACTGCCTCCTTTATTGGCCTGTCCCTAACTCACACCAGATGGTGCCCACGACTCCATGACCATTACAACTTCAGTGTGGAATGTTACATATACTTTTCCAGAAAGAAAAAGACCACCTCAAGTAATCAGTGATTGTAACTGTGCATTAAGCTTTACATAGAAAGATATTGAAATTCTGTTAAGCTTTCCTAAATGTTATCTATATAAATGATCCCAAACTTCTACACATCAGAGCACTGACATTCATTCTTTGGACTCTGTGCTTCTCTGGTGGCCTGTCCTCAAACTTTGTGCTTGAATAAACTCTCTTCAAACTAAATTCTGGCCCTTTTGATTATTTTAGGTTGACAACAAACAGGCATACAAGTATACTGAGCTCCGGAGATACAGCTGTAGCAAGCTACACAGCCTCACCCTTCCAGAGTTCAGCGTCTAACCAGGTAGAAGTACTTACAGAAATGACGCGGAAGAATGATGCTAGGACTGATGCAAAAATTGTACCTATAAATAATTTTAGGGGAACACATGATTATTAAGCCTCCTTGTCTACTATTAATTCCTCATCCTTCACAAATATTAATCAAAGATACTCCCACATTTATACTAGTTTCTTTCATTAGGTCCTAGACCCTTATGCATCAGAGAACATTTTGCCTTCATTAGCACTGTAATATCTTGTCTTGAATTTTGAAAAATGGCTCTTTTCTGTGATAGAAGGTCAGTCAGCGTCTATTAGCCATACCCTGGTGGCATTTTTAGATCCCTATTTGCAGGATCAGTGTTCAAGGTGTCCGCCCCCGTTCAGCATCTTCCAGGCAACCATGATGTTATTTGTCTTTTTAAAGGTTTGTAAATTCATATATCTTAATATACAACATACCACTAATTAACTGGATGATCTGCTTACCTGTTAACATTTAAATACAATTCTTTCCTTCCCTATTGGCACAAACCTAGGCTCTTTTGAATTTAAAAGCCTCCATCCGAAAAGAATATTTGCAAATCAACAAGGAAGGACAAATGGTGAAGAGGGGAGGGAGTGCATAAACTTTTTCTGAAGAATGTGCTAAACTCTTCACTATTTAATAGATAAGAATGAATAGTGCTGTTTAACTAGATCCAGTCTCTGAAATATCTAATTAAAACTGATGTGCTTATTTAGTTTCCAATTCATCACAGGTGGGCCCACATTAATGTGAAAATGAGAGTAAATTACCAGCATTTGGCAATCTCACTGAATGTCATTCACATTATTAACTCAAACCTCAAAATGCATTTTAAAATGTGGTTCATAGGTAGGGCACCATCTCACCACACTAACAAAAATCTTCCCCCACTAAGCTTACGGAATTTTACTTTTATGTAGAAGGTTCCCAGTGACACAAGTCCACCTACTCAAAACACCTCACCTGTGATCCAATAGGGTTATCACAGGGAAGACAGTGGGAGCAATGCCCCCTCCCTTCCCAGGCATTAGTGTCTCCTGGGAATGACTGTTTAGTTTGGCCCAACTCTCTTCTAGCTTGTCAAGTGGAACTTTATTAAAAATTCAGTTCATTTAACTTCACGGAGAGATTCTTTACTAGTAGTCCTCACACAGGACCAGAAAGTGCTAGCAGTTTCAACTCCACCCCAGCAGACAGCCTCCCGCAGCACACGAGCTCTGAACCCTTTATCCTTTCTCTTTTCACATGTACAAAACGGAAAGTCATCTTCCATGTAATTTGTCTTTGAAAAACTCTTTCCAATAGTGTGCTGAAATGTATTTAGAAATGCGTAGATGAGAAGAATCTTCCACATTGACTTTGTTCAGTCCACACAACATACACTGGCTGGTCAGCATCTCAAATGGTTTTTTTTTCCCTACTTTTTCTAAAGCTTTCAAATCCACATGGAAGGTAATTTATTTCACTTTTAAAGCACCCACTGTTAGAGGCTAATTTATAAACTGAATAAATTATTCCAGGGGCACGGAAAGGAAGCCATGAAAACTTCCACTTTAAATACACTCACACATTCATCTCTCCTCCACCTGCTTTCAATGCCCAAAATCTTACATGGAAACTTATTCTCTCAATTTAAGGTTGTGAACCCTTCAGATTGAAACATCAGATTTTTTGGCAAAGAGTATAAATGATCAATAAACAGATGATATGGTACTTAATTTCACAAGGAGTCTAGGAAATCAGATTAAAGCAATATCAAGGTACCCATATTAGCCCACCCACTTGAGGAAAGTTTACAAAACAGTAACATGCTGCGCTGGTGAGGAAGCGGATGGTCTCCTCCTCGTGCAGTGGTGGCAGGAGTGTGAATTGCTATGAACTTTTCATAAAAACAAGCAAATTTTGTCATGTATACTTTACCACATTTAAAATCTTAAAATAGTAATAATCTAGAAGTAGGTATTATAATTAAATATATCCAAACCCTTTGGCCCATCCTCACGTTTGAATCTATCCAGTAGAAATCAATATACTAGTACCTAAGGATATATGTAAAACAATAATTGCAGCATTGTTTATGACAGGGTGGGAGGGGAGACAGCTGCATACATTAGGTTCATCTATACTATGGAATATTATGCAGGGTGTTTTTTGTACTGTATTGTCTATTTTTTACTAACCTGGAGAAATGTCTATGTTGCAGTCAAGCGAGAAAAGCACATTGTAGAGTATTACAAATAAGAAGCAGTAGTATACAGTGGTTCAGAGCATGAGTAGATTGGTAACCTATGTTTTCAGCAGTTTGACCTTAGATAAGATACTTAATCTCTCCAACACTCAGTCTTCTCATCTATAAGATGGGCGTTAAAATGGAAATGATGCCATCTCACACGGTCTGACTAAACGTTAACTAAAAAAGGATGTAAAAGGTATACTGGATAACACAAAATAGGCATTTAATTAGTGCTAATTCCCTTCTCCCTCTCCCCCAAAAGTGAATCAGTTTTAGAGCCCTTTTGCAAGGAGAAAACTAGGGGAATCATCAATAGCTGGCTCAGTAGAAACGAGTGCTGTCTTGAGGTTAGAAGGATGTGAGTTCATGTTGGGAGCAGTGGCTCACGCCTGTAATCCCAGCATTTTGGGAGGCCAAGGCAGGTGGATCACTTGAAGCCAGGAGTTCAAGACCACCCTGGCCAACATGGCGAAACCCTGTCTCTACAAAAAATACAAAAATTAGCCCAGTGTGGTGGCCCGTGCCTGTAATCCCAGCTACTTGGTAGGCTGAGGCACAAGAATCACTTGAACCCAGGATGTGAAGGTTGCAGTGAACCGAGACCACGCCACTATAGTCCAACCTGGGCAACAGAGCAAGACTGCCTCAAAAAAGGAAAAAAAAGAAGGATGTGAGTTCAAAACCCTGCTGGGCTACTTGATGACCCTGGATGAATATGTAACTGTTTAAAGCCCCTTTTCCTTACCTCATAGGGGTTTTTATAAAGAGTAAATCAGATGCATGCATGTGCATGAAGTTGTGTGTGTCAGTGTGGCTACATGTGCATTGCCAGAGGTAATATTTAAAATGTTAACATCTGGTATTGCATGGATATCAAACAACTGGAATGAACCCTGGCTCCTGGCACATAATAGGTGTTCAAAATGTGTTTCAATTTCTTTCCTTCTTTCATCTAATAAACAATTATTTTTAGAGTATTTGATACGAGCTTGGAACTATGTTTTCCTTGATGAAAAAGGATAATTCTGATACTCAGATTGGTAAAAGACAAATATACATATATTTACAATTTATATATATTTATATATATAGTTGGTTCTACTACCTTTGCATATATATATGCATAGAACCAATTTTCCAATTATATATGTGTATATATATTTAATATATATTTGTGTGTATATATGTATGTATATATGTGTATATATATACACATATATGTACATGTATGTGTGTGTGTATATATATATTCAAAAGTAGTAGAACTAATTTTCACTGCCTTGCAATCATTTCTAAGGTCAGTCCTGCACACGCAACAGTAAAATGAAAAATCAAAACAAAACGGAAACCTCCAGCTCTAAATGCCAGTGTTGTTTTAGCTGTGCAGTTCCTGTGATAAGGTGCCAAAGCAAACCAAACAAGGGAAATCCAGACAGAGTGAGAAAGTATACTTTGAAGTTCACAATCAAAGGCTGGGCAGGGTCACACCAGGCTAACCCAGCTGTCTGCAGCAGGGTGGCACAGCAGGCTGCAGGCCAGAAGAGGCACATCATGTATCAGAGTACACTGCAAGGCCAGGTCCCTGTATCTCTTCTCTTCTCTGTGCCTCTCTGTTCTCATCAGTAAGTGAGGACACTGAGGGCCACAACCTTGGTAAGGGCCTTTCTCCACACACAGAGCTTCTGTGAGCTCCACTCAAATCTGTCTCAGGGTGCTTTTGGGAGTACATTTTAAACGGGTGAGGACTAGAAACAAAGAATTTAGCTTTAGGTTACAATGAGAGAGAGTTTGGAGTCAGACAAACCAGGTAGGAACCATTTTCACAATGTTAAAAACATTTCCCTCTGAAAAACTGAAATGTGCTTCAGCCAGGAGAAAGCGTCTTCACTCCACAAGGCATAATAGGGCTCCTCAACCAAGTCAACAGTAAGGGAATTTGTGGAAGCTTGATATATCCGGAATTAAATTTAATCACTAGAAAAGAGGAACGCTCTGTCCCAAAATACATATATACGCATATTGCTTCACTAAACTGGTAGTTATTTTCCTCATGTACTGAGAAATCTAAGGCAGGTATAATTAAACCAAGCTCTTCTTATCCTTTACCTAGCCACCCTTGGCATGAGTGTCACCTCATGGTCACAAGATAGCTGCCAGAACTCCAGCCATCACACCTATATTCTGCTGGAAGAAAGGGAAGCAAAGTGACCAACTTACTCAGTTTGCCTCGGACTGTCTGGATTTTAGGACTGAAAGTCCCATATCTTTAAAACTACAGGCAAACCGGGACAGTTCGTTACCCCAAAGGGAAGGCAAAAGCCAAAAAAGAAATTGCTAATTGGGATTTTTCCCACTGTTTCAAGGATCTTATGTAGAAGTCCTATCCAAACAACTTCTGCTCATATCTCATTTGTCAGAACTTATTTACATGGTGCCCATTTGCAAAGGAGGCACATGACCACTGAGGCAAACTGTGTATCCGCTAGGAAAAGAGGAGACTGGATAGTGAACAGGCAGTCTCTTTCACACTCAGTAAGAGTAGAACCACACAGTCCATAGAACCCCACATTCCTTAACCCTGAAAACTCTACTCTGAGCCTCTGCCCAAGAGCATTCTTATTGTGTTGTGAGTTCCAGCCACTCACAGAGGTAATAATGACTCCAGAATTTAGAAAATCAGAGCACTAAGTAGTTTACAAGATCTGGGATGGGCCGTTGCAGGCTGTGACTGGGTGGAGGCTCCCTGTCCATTCTGTTCGCCAGTCCTAAGTAAAACGGCCCAGTGAGGGGGGTAGGGACAAGTTTCCAATTACATCCCTCCAGTGAATGCACATCTCTGCCTTGTATCTAAGCTCCAGCAAGCAGAAGAAGGAAGAAAGATGCACACTACTACCAGCACTGACAGGGTCCTGATTAGGGATTAAGCTTTCTCCAATCCCATCTCCACCCAACCACAGAGTGTCGTTTTGAAGAATCATTTGCAGTAAATGAAGGGAGAGGAGCTATAAGGGCAAGAAATTGGTAGAAAATAATAGGAAAGAAGTGCTAACGTTTGATGAGGGTAATAACCTTTCTAAACTAGTGTCCTACTGCATTAGATTTTCCATGAAATTATTTAAAACAGCAAGGAATCAAACATCCCCACATTATTAACCTCCAGTGTGTGCTTACTGAAGAAAATCCAAAAGATATTTATGCGTCTCCTGCAGAGGTTGAACCTTAATGTCCCAGACTGAGGCAATGAAGCTATGGAATTCTGCCTGTATTGTCTTCTGTTGATAACAAGAAGCACAGCTGTATTTCTTGCCTGGTGAACTTGCAAAATCACTCTTCATCCTATTGTGATAACCACGATGTCAATCATCACAATCTAGCTTTTGGCAGCTCTTTACTTAAAAGGTCAGGGCTTCTTTGCAGCTCACTTTTCAGGTAGTCTTGGTTATGAGAAACACACAAAAAAGTTGATATACCCAGTAGTGTATTTTTTTTGAGATTCTTTCCTAGGAGAAAACACACAGTGTAAAATCTTCACCACCACAGACTGATACTGTTATAATAAACATTACATCGCATACACTCATGAGAACATCCAGCCATAGCTCATCACATTACCTAGGAGTAAATCTGTCACAACCTGAGTCACTGTGGAAGCACTCCGGTCAAACATGTTGAATTACAGCTAGATTTTAGCATTAATTATAATAATTATATCATAACCATCATTTCATCATAAAAATTAGTTTCACTATGACATTTTGTTCTTTGTTCCAGGACTTGCAAAATGCCCAAATTGCAATAGGTGTTTAAAAATAATGTTTGATCAAGGTTAAAATATGTAAGTTTTTACAAATTTATGAGTTTTTCAAACAGCATTCAAATAAATGGTAATCAATATACAGAAAAGCTTGCTAAAACTGATTGCATTCCATACTCCTTATAAGTTAGAAGTATTTACTTTTTACATTTTTTGAAGAGCTATGCAAGTGAATTGCAAAGCTATAAATATACTGGAGGACGCTGGTGGTATCATACTGAACAGCTGTTTGCAGAGAACATGCCTCTTCAGTACCCTGAGGAAGGCATAGAATATTGAGATGTTGACTGAATGTTCAAATCATTCCAAGAATGGATACCCATGAAAACAAAAGGGAACTATGAATGATGGCCCTGAGTTTGTGGCTTGGCCTGAGTAAGCTCTGTCCAAAGCCATTTCCAGTCTCCTCTGCCCTTTCCCTCCTCTTCTCGTTTCTCCCCTTCTTTTGGTTCAAAAGCTGTTAGATAGAGCTGAGCAAGGTAGGCACCAGCAGTGGGTGAAGTAGGAAACAAGCCACAGGGGCCAAGCACCAGGTGCTAGAGCCCAGCAAGGTGAGGAGGGTATCCATGGAGAGCAGGGCATCAGGGCCCAAGTGGGATGAACAGAAGGTAGAGCAGTGCAGAACAGTGTGTGAGTCAGCATGGAGAGTGGAAGGCGTCCTGCAGGTGCTCGAGCTCCAGTGAGGTGGGGGTGCACCCCACAGGCAAGGGGCAGGGGCAGCAGCCAGTGCAGTGTCTGGGCCCAGGAGGGTGAGAAGGCATCTGTGTTAGAGGTCCACAATACAGCACGTGACGCTGGGTAAGGAAAGCACCCTCACAGGTGACACCCAGGAAAAGTGAAGGCAGAAAGGTGTCTGTGTGAGGGTGGCTTAGGGCAAGGAGCAAAAGAGCAAATATCCCATCATCAACAAAGGGGAAAGAGACTACCTCAGGCCCTCCCCGTTAAATGTGTAAATCTCAAATGGCCCCATTCCAAATGGATTAGTGAATGAATAATTCTCTGGAAAAGACAGCAGTATTCATTAGGATTTACCATAGGGCCATTACAAATAAATATGCTTAACTAATCTAACTAATCTCATTTCCTTTTTTTTTTTTTAAGTGAACCAGACAGACACAACAGGAGATATCTGAAGAGGATACTATATCCTTGTTTTTAGCGGGATCTATTTCACAAACTCTTTATAACATCAGAGTTATAAAGATAACAGCCAGCCAGGCGAGGTAAATTCCAGCACTTTGGGAGGCCGAGGCGGGTGAATCACCTGAGGTCAGGAGTTCAAGACCAGCTTTGTCAACATGGTGAAGCCTTGTCTCTACTAAAAATACAAGCAAATTAGCCGGGCATGGTGGCGCACGCCTGTAATCCCAGCTACTTGGGAGATCTTGGCAGGAGAATCGCTCGAACCCAGGAGACGGAGCTTGTAGAGAGCCAAGATCACACCATTGCACTCCAGTCTGCAAAACAAAAACACGAAACTCCGTCTCAAAAAAAAAAAAAAAAAAAAAAAAAAAAAAAAAAAAACGATAGCAGCCAACATAATGAAGTTGCCATTTATTGAGTTATTATGTGACAGTTGTGGAAACGGAAGGCTAACCTGATTAAGCCCACCCAAATTAACCTACCTCGCTTTCTTTTAATTGCTGACTTCTAGTTGCTCTTAAAACCTATATAGCTAAAAGTCACATAGCCAAACAATATATAACTAAACCCCCACTAGCTTCCTCATAGATAACATCTCTAACATATATATCACTCTGGTCATGGTTGGTTGAAGTTGTTTTTCAGGAATTGGGGGACAGCTTGTGTCCAGTTTGAATCTGTTGAGATCACCAACCCGCCTCAGAGGTGACACTTTGCCATCAGAAGGCTAAAAGCTCCTCCCTCAGATTATGCTAATGCTGCCATTTTCTGAACGTGCGTCCCATGAAGAGCCGTGAAGCCTGACTGCGCATGCACAAATCACTGATGACCTCACTTTTCCTTCCCTCCAACCCCGTTCCCCACACCGAAGGCTGCTGCTTCTTTATCCCACAAATATCCCTAAATGCCACCTTTGAAGAGGCAGATTTGAGAGCTATTCTCCCGTCTCCTCACTGGGGCTTTGCCGTGAATAAATCTTTTCTCTTTTGCAAAACCCAGCATCATAGTTATTAGCTTACTGTGCACAGGCAAAACAAACCTTGTTTGGTATCATTGTGATGCCAAGTGTTTAATCTTCATAACAACTCTAGGAAGCAAATATTATCATTCCTTATAGTCTCTTTTCAGATGAAGAAAATGGAACTTAATGAAGTTCAGGAACATGCCCAAGAGCACACAGCTACTAACTGGAACACTGGAGATTCAAACTCAGCACCATTGCGCCCAAACTGCATCCTCTCAACTCCTATGATGAACACTACAGTTAAACATAGTCATAGCTCGTTGAATAATTATCCTCAAACAGCCCGTATCAATTAATCAATGTGAGCTTGAAAAAAGGTCTCAAATAAGGAGCAAATTAAACTTGGTGAAATTTTGAAAACATTGGTTAAATTTTTAAATTATTTGTTGTCTGCCCATACTGAGCGAGGTGAATGGAGTTAAGAGTCTAGGTGAGCAATAATGCAGACCTGTATAAGGGTGGCGATTACAAGACAGACCTGGAAGTGCATCCTGCCTTCCAGGAGCTCTCAAACGGCAATTATAAAAATGCCAAATGTATGTGCCAAGACAAGAAAGAGTGGAAGTTCTAAAGAGGGAAACTAGTTAAAGACATCAGGCAAGTATCATTGGAAAAGATGACTTCACAGGTCGGCAACCAGAGATGAGTGGAATTTTAAAGCTGCCCGGGAAACAGAAACTGGAGTAATGGAAGAGCTTGACCAAGGCAAAAAATGAGGAATAAGTGCGGCTTCTTTAGAGAAAAGCAAGGAATCCTAGTTCACAGCAGAACAGAATCCCCAGAGTAGCACTGCAACAGAAGTAGAAAGGTAGAAATTAGATGATACTGTAAATTTCCATCTCAGATGTGTATAATTTTGTTCAGAGACTACTAACAAAGTTAAATTTTAAGATAAAGTGTTCCGTAAGTGTCCACTGAATTAAGAATTGGCAATAATTTTGAGAAGAGATTAGGAAGGGGAGAGAATAAAATTTGAGGAAGGGCAATCTGAGGTACAGTATGGGTGTCTATTATTCATAGTCATTGACCTATGGAATCAATTCTGAATTATGGAAGAGAGTTTCTATTAAAAGCCAGGGCAAACCACATGAACTCTTACTGAAATATCTATGAAATATTCAGAGCCCAAAGCAAGTTGATTTTTAAACTATATAATGATGCATATTGTAAGTGGAGGTGAAGGGTACCTGCCGGATGCTGTTGGAATGTGTAGGAAACAGAATAGGTGCAGTGGCTGGAGCAAGAGAGTCAACCAGTCTATATCTGGGTTAAAGAGGAGTTCAAAGAAATCACTACTTCTAGTCCTGTGAGGCCGCCTGATAGATGGCTGGACAACAGATCGCAGTGATAACAGCACACACGGGAAGAAAGAAAACCAGAGTAAGCCAGAGCAGTCCAGAGGAAAAGGCAGATGCCTTCCTAGAGACAAGATGCGTAGTTGATGAACCCACTGAGACACTCTCTGGGAACCTTCTGAGCAGAGAGAAACTTGATTTAACTATATCTGAGAAGTCACCACAGCTTTGGTATTCTGTTCATTTATTTGTTCTGGCTTCATCCATTACTTTTATACCCAGTTATTGATAACTTTTTGAAGATGTTAACATAATAGAATTTGTGCAACCACCATCACAGTCAAAATTTGGAACGCTTCATCACCATAAAGCTCTCCTTCATGCTACCCCTTTATGGTCACACTCCCCTCCCCCATGCCAAACTATCCTTAACCCCCAGCAGTCACTAATCTGTTCCCCTATTTAGACTTTTGTCATTTTGGAAATGAATAAGAAGTTTCTTTCTCAATGAAGAAAAATAGCTATAAAGAGCACTATCGAGACAACTGACAAAATTTGGATATGGACTGTGGATTGGGTATTAGTATTGCATCAATGAGAAGTCTCCTGTTTTTGATCATTTAACTGTTATTATGTCAGAAGAATGTTCTTGCTTTCAGAAAATACACACTGAAATATTTGGGAATAAGGAGGTACTTTACCTCTTAGTTTCAAATAATTCTGGAGACAGAGAAAGAAAGAGGGAGAGACAGAGAGAGAGCACAAGTGCACAAGAAAATGAGGCAAAATGTAAACAATTCGCGAATCTGGGTAAAAGTATACAACAGTTTTGAGATTTACCCTTAAAACTTTTCTGTAAGTTTGAATTTTTTAAAATAAGGTTTCAAGGCAAAGTACGATCAGAATGACCATCTGCTTTGCATATTTTATTTAAAGATTCATGAAAGGTTGAAAAGAATACTAGATATGTATGCAGTATAGAGAACCTTCATCTATCCTGGATCTAAACAAGAAAAATGATTTCTCTTTCTTCCTTTCCACTCTTTTGACACAACACTATCAAGAAAAAAGTTCTAGCAAAGAGATTTTTAAAGTGATGTTAAGGATACAAGATTGGTATAGACTCAGCCAACTCTATCTTCAATAACATTCTAACAGGGCCAAGTGGAAAAGAGGCTTGGGAGTATGGCCTCTGGAGGCATGAGGCCTGACTTTGAATCCTGGTTCTGCCACTTACTAGCTGTGTAACTTTAGGCAAGTTGATTCACCTCTCTGTGCATCTATAAATACAGATGGAAATAAAATAGTACCTACTTCTAGGGATTTCTTGTGTTTTAAAAGTGTTTACCTAACATGCTTAGAAGAGTGCCTGGCATATATTGAGTGTTATATAGGAGTTTGCTGCTACTGAATGGGGGAATTAAAAGCAAATCCCTGGACAGATACAAACACTGCATGCTGCCTTTTTGTAGGCATTTATTTCTTCATAATCTCCTTCACATTTGTATCAAATTTCATCTTCTTTCAGAGTATTTTTATTTTCCTGCTCTTTGACAAAATGTTTCTTAATCTTCAGCAGTAATATATCAATATGGAGTGACAGTTTGACAATATGGTTCTCACTTTTCTTAGTATAAATTCAAAGACAAATTGTGAACAAGTCAAGTGAAACTTGTAATTCACAGCTGTGAGGTCACACTAGTGAATTATAAGCTTTTCATTATGTCAGAACTGTGAATTACAAAGGCTTTTTTTTTCTATACTTCCTGTCAAATAATTTATTATCTATCCCTCTATCACAGGATTTTGCAGCATGACAGAACCAGAAAATACAGGGACTGAACTGTGGCATTGCCAGATAGAACAATAAGAATTCAGACATATAAGAATAATGTTAAAAAAAAAGCATGATGAGTATAAATTGTACTCTTGCCAAGTTGAGAGTCATTCCTAATGAGCAGTTCATTTTCTCTCAATTGGAGCCATTGCCACTAAATCTTGAGGGAGGTCATCTTTTTGTTATCTCCTTCTCATTGTCATCATCAACTATCATTTCTTACAAGTCACTAAGTGTATAATTCTATAATGTTTAAAAAATTAAAAGATATTCTTGTTAATATTAACATCAATAGCTAGAAGATAATACCTTAAATGTTCCTAGCATAAAGAAAACATAAATATTTAAGGTGATAGATATCCCAATTACCTTAATTTGATTATGTAAATGTATTGAATTATCACAAATAGTCCAAAAATATGTACATATATTATATATCAATTTTTAAAATATTGACATCACTTATTATTATTGTTGTTGTGAAACTCTGGAAAAATTCTTATAATTTTCACAGAACTTTCATGTCTTATTTATTATTAATGTTGACCCAATGGAGTATGTAGGTTAGGTACTATATCCACATGCATTTATAAGGACATTGAGGTGGTAGAGAGTCAGAGAAATCAGAGGGGCTAATCAAAAATTATGCCACCATTGAGTGTCAAAAGCAAGAATCATATATTCTCATTCCAAATCCAGAGATTATTTTCCACATTGCACTCTTTCCCATTCATAAGCATGTATATGCAGCACACCCACCTAATAAACCCTGATGTTTCATAGAGCCCAGTCTCTGTTCAGTTTCACTTTTGATGAAGGGTCTAATTTTAGAAAAATTCTAAAGTAATTTTTAAGACAATTCCAAAATTTGTAATTACAAATCTTAAAGAAAATTTACTCAATTTCAATGCATACCCCACAACTACATCAAGTCCTATTTTCTCTTTTATCCTCAAAACAGGGCTTTCACCATTTGCTCTTTTTCCTCTTCCCTTTGGTCTCTCCAGTCCTGTTCCCCGATTCTACATGGTAAGAACCCAGGAACTAAGCACACACAACCAAATTCTCCTTGAAATTCAGGGAGGTGGATGAACAAAGGAGACAAGAATAAAATATGTCATAAATGGTGTTGGGATAGTGAAAGCTGGTAACATTCCCTCATCAATAAATCTTATTCCCATTCCTGTAGTCATTGATCTTCCTAGCTTGAAGGTCATACTGATGACAATATTGTTATGTATGTATTTGAGTGTGATGGGAAAGACCAAAACTTGGCCAGCATCCTTTTCTACACTTCATATATTTCAACACTTGTGAAGTTCTCTAGAGGTATCATGTTCTTTCTAGCTTCCAGACTAGTGCTTTTGTATCGCTTTCACATCCTGACACATTGAGATAAACAGCAGAAGTTGCTACAAGGAAGGAAGTATCCATGTCTTTGCACACTGATCACTTATTGGAGGTACTTTAGTGGGTCAAAACTCCTTGATTGGGATACTCAGCTGTCTTTGAACATGCTACTTCTACTTTAAACATTCTTCGTCTTCCCTCCCTCTCATTTCTTTGTCTAGTCAGCACCCCCTCATCCTTCAGGAAACCACTTAAGTAGTCCACTTCCCAAAATGTCTCCTGCTGATCTCCCAAGGCCAGGCACAGTGATACTCCCATAGCACTACTGGGCTTAACCTCAGCTTAGCTCCCCACATTGTAACTTCTTATTTAGCTGTATCTCCAATGAGACTTTAAACATCTTGAGAAAAGGAACAGTATCCCATTTTCTTTTCATTTTTAGCACTTATACCTATTAAATGGTTAGCACTCAGGGACTACTAATTAATTGATTAATGAAGTCATGGACTCCTCCTGGATATACGGCTCTAGTCATCACTGATACACTCCTAAGAAAGCACTCCTCTCGGATAATTCTAGCAGAGAATAGTCTGATACAGCTTCTAGGCCCTTGCCCACAGAAATGAGCCAAGCCTGGTCGGGCCATCATGTGCCATATTGTTCTTTCTCATAGTACCCAATTTTTTGCCTATATTATAATTTGTAATAATTGGTGTATTTACTTCTGTAATGTCTACCTTTCCCATGAGACTGTAATCTCAGTTATAGTAGAGACTATTTAGATTTATTCATACGGCATATCTAGCTCTTGGAATAAGACCTGACTTGGTGGAAATAAATGAATAAATGAAGGAAGAAACTAAGTCACTCTTTCCTTCACAATTCAGATTGTTTGCTATCACCTTTTTTGATGGCAGTTTCTAAACTCTGAGTTCTCCCAGGATGTGGGGGTTATGCATATTCTAGGAAGTTAAATGCATATTTTATATTGTTTTGGAATGTCCATTAAGCACTAAAACTGAGAACAACAGAAGACAAGCAATACTGAGTACTAAAGAGAGGTGCCAAATACATCCACATAGGGAGGGCTTACTAAATGGCAGCAAGACTGGTCCAGAGACAATATCCCAATTCACATATATAAGCAAAAAACAAGGGTTCTGTGGAGGAAACATATGGCATCATTGTGTTGTGAGCTTAGAGGAAAGTGTGAGGACATTTCTTCCCCCTTTCCCATGGGAGGAAGGATGAGGGTGTTTCCCCCTTTCTTTTGCTGAATCCAGTGGGAAGACGTTCCTAGAGAACCAGTCATACAGATAAAAGGGTGATCTCACAAAGTGGACAAAAGCATCTTGCTCCCCAACTGGGTTATTCGCAAGGTGTGGAATAAAGGGTCCCAGTGATACTAAGAGACCCAAATGAAGCAGGCTAAGAGAAGTCTTGGATAAAATTGATATTTGACTCCCAGAACTGAAAAGGCATATGTGAACACAGAGACTGGCATCTGCTTCCTCCTGTCAAACTCTGTGAGAGGATAGTTCTGAATGCAGGTAATTGCAGGGACAGCTCCAGGCAATAGAGCAAAGAAAGGGGAACTGTGGGACAAGCCTATAATGCTTGTTTGTTTATTTGCTTATTTACGTATTTATTGTCATGACAAGGATGAATGAATTTCCCAAGGACCAAGTGCGTACCAAAGAAGATAGGCTTCTATTTTCTTGCTGGGACCTTACAGCCAGTAAGAAGCTAGTTAGGGTGGGGCGACGCTTTTATTAAATGGCTGAAGGGGTAGATCACTAGGGATAGGAGCTGAAGTGACTTATAAAACTTTTATAAGAAGTTACAGAATTCCCCCAATAGAGTGCATTATTCACATCAGGGAGCTTCTTTGGATAGTTTGAAAAGACCACAAACGTCCCAAAGAACAAGAATTTTGAGCTCCAAATATCACTATGTAAGAATATTTCTAACCCTTTTCTTCTGTGCAATCTCTATCTCCCACTGCATTCCAAGAAAAAAGAAGGAAGAAAAGGAGAGTGGAAGTACCTAAAGTATGAAAAGGCATAGAATATTTCCTTTTCGTGAGCTCCTGGTCATATTGTGGGCAAAAGAGAATCTTTGAACTAGATGTTTGACTGAGTGTTAGACTGGACTAAATTGAATATCTGAAAGTGACCAGAAAGCTATGGGAATTTGCTTGAAATGTGAAGATGTTCACAAAAGCAGGAAAAAGAAGAGTCAAGAGAAACATTTAGAGATAATGATTGGAGAAAAATCAAACCATTTCTGATTGTAGCATCACTGAGTTTAACTCAGCCAATAAACTAATCATGAATGTTATGGCCTCATCTTTCTAGCCAAGTCAGAATCTTAACGTGTGTTTGTAAATGACTGGCATACTACTGAAAAAAATTGTAAAATAAATATTTAATTCATGGTAGGAATGGACATATATTTGTGCCCAATTTGCCACACAGCCCCCACTCCATGCCTCCTCCTCTTCCATCCCACACTCTGTGTTGCCACTACAATCCTTTGTATCTTTTACATGGAATCGAAACAGTGAAACCAGGCAGGTTGCAGGGGAAATTACCTGCAGTTGCTTTAAAAGCAATGGGCTAAAGCAATGATGATGTGACTCAGATCATACTTACAATCTTCTTCTTCATGAATTTTAATTCTCACGTAATTTTAAAAGTGTGGTATTTTTGTAAAACAAAGCTGAAATTGTCACTCGCCCACTCCAAACTTTTAATTAATAATCTGTTGCTTGCCACAGTACTATGAGTACTGAGTCTTAGCTAGATATTCAAATCCCTCAGTAATTTGATCCCAAACTGTCCTCCTAACATAAGCACCTATGTGCTTTACATTTTAGATAAATAGAACAATTTACTTTACTTTTATTCATTCAACAATCTCCATTATGAATGAGTGAAGACAAAGTATTCATTCAGCAAATATTTACTGTGCACCTGCTATGTGCTTAGTATAGAAGGCAAACAAAACCAACCCAGGTCCTTCCCTCACAAAGCTCAGTGGATTTGGAAAAAAAAAAATTGCAGATGTTTAAGAAGTAAACAAATAATTATTGCTACGGAGATATGTACTGCAAGTGCTATGAGGACAGAGCATGATCATCTAACTGGGTTTTAACATTGATTGGCATCCTATCTCCTTATCTCTTTTGTCAGTCAGTTATTTCCAAAGGGCATCCTTGGCACAACCATGAGCAAGAGCTGAGGGGAAAGAGTGTCTTTTCTCCCTTCGAGAAACTCATCTATCCCGGTCTCCATCTACATACGGGAAAAGGTTCTGGTCCAAAAGGATCCAGTCAAGAACTCAAGTCATTCATGTGCTTTCCCTTGTGTTTTTCTCACTCTCATTAATTATGCACCTATTTCACTTTTCAAAATGCCCTTGCATTCACTCAGCAAACATTTAAACAGCATACCACCTGTCTTTGCATGCACCGGAAAGACATCCTCTGATGTCTGTGTGCCTAAATCCCCTAACTCAATGCCATCTCGTGCAGCAACTCTCTCTGATTATCCCTAAGCCAGATGTGCCTTCTGATCATCCAGAGGACCTAACCATGCCTCTCATGCAGCCTACCATTTTCTACTTTGTATTATCTTTGTATAGATCTCAACTTTTGAGAAAGAGAGGAGGAGAGAAAACAGGGAGAGGAAGAGGGTATTGAGGCTTGATGACATAAAAGACAGTGAGTCAAACCCCTCACGCTTAGTAACATCCCCTGTGCATTCAATATTACCATAAGCAGGATGGGGGTGCAGGGACATTAAGCTGCAGTCACTGTCTGCAGGAGGCCTCTTGAGAGAAAGGGGGAAAATAGTATTGTAATCTTGTTAGACATGATTTATAAAGAATGTAAGAATACCAAGTTAATTGAGCCACCTCTAAAATTCATAGAAGATTTGAAGTGGTTAAATATATATAATGGTATATGATCCAACTTCATATTTTTAAATTGGACAGTATTGACTTTAAAGTGTTTTTCTCCAAGTTTTCAAAATAGTCAATGCTGAAATAGCACCCGTCAAAATGTATCCCGTGACTGTTATAACAAGCTTGTCCTAGATACAAGAAAACTAATTGTGGAGTCTGTTTTTCTCCCTTTTCTATAAATACATTTTAAACAAAGGGTTATGAATTTAATTAAATAAATATTAACACATTACTCGAAAAAGTAAATGTCTTTCATAAGATTTCAGTCTCTTGGCACCACCTCTTCAATAGCCAGAGCAATAAAGGATTTAATCTCATTCAAAACATGAATTTTTAGTGGTACCAGGGTTTCTGGAAAGCAGTTACTGCACACCAGCTTGTTGAAGGAATGTCTTTTGCTTAAGAACTTGACTGAGTCTTCTAATGAAAAAGTTTTACACACTTATGTTTGTGTATTTAGTGGTAAACTGATCTTTTGAACGGTTACATTACAGTCATTTCTTTTCTAAGTCCTGAGGTTAACCAACCTACAAGAAAATTGCAAGCGTTGAATTAGAATCACAGAAACAATCCCATTACAAAGTGAATAATTTTGGATCGGCTAAAAGAACACTTAGAGTCCTAAATTCAAATATTTTCTTTATCACTAGATCTGCTTGTTACTTTAGAGCTGAAATTAGATAAAAGAAACCATTTTACAATCTCTTTCTTATGGACCCTCGCCATATTTGGACAACTAGTAGAAGTGACATAAGGCAGTCTATGGTCTAGCAGTTAAGAGTGAGAATTCTGGAGTCACACCAACATGGATTCGAGTCGTGTCTCTGCCACTCAGTGATTGTGTGCCCTTGAGAGAGTTACTTAATCTGTCCAAGACTCAATTTTCTTAGCTATAATGACAATAACTAAACTATATTATAATAGTGTTGTTAAGATTAAATAAAGACATATAGAGTTTTTAGCATGGTGCCTGGCATATAGGAAGTGTTCAGTAAATGTTATTTATTATTTATCATATTATCATAATTTATTACAGTGTAATGTTACTATTTCCATATCATCCATTGTTCATGAGCTCAGCCACCTTTCATTATCCATCTATCCACCTCCTCACATCTTGCGAGAGATTCACACCAACAGAAGCTCCATATGGATGAAGGTCAGTGAGGTGGCTTTGATAGGAAGCAATGTGAGACCCTGTCTCTACTAAAAATATAAAAAATTAGCCGGGTGTGGTGGCGCGCACCTGTAATCCCAGCTTCCTGAGGCAGGAGAATTGCTTGAACCCGGGAAGCAGAGGTTGCAGTGAGCAGACATTGCGCCATTGCACTCCATCCTGGGCAACAAGAGCGAAACTCCATCTAAGAAAAAAAAAAAAAAAGAGTAAGTCAAGAGATGACCTCAATGGAATCTTCTGAGAAAACGAAAATGTACATACTATTTTCAACCCTTTTATGAACCCACAGAACTTCAGTGATATACACGTCTTCAAATGACTTTTGAACAATTTAAATTAGAGAATCAGTCATTCAAGAAACACGTATTAAGTGCCTACTATGTACTTGTTACGAATAAGAATAATACAGTCTCTCCCTCATGGAACTGATATTCTAGTAGGAGAAACAAACTTGGGACAACTATTTCCTTATAATTGTGATTAAATGTTTCAAAAAATGAGAAAGGTTAAGCTAAAAAGGTTAAGCTAAGAAGAATGTCTCCTTTCTGATCCCAGAATGTAGAGGTCAGAGAAGGCTTCTGTGAGGAAGTAGTGCTTAGACGGAGATCTTAGGGAGGAGCCATCAATAACTTGGCTGTGGAGAAGGCAGTCCTGGTGGGGCAAACATGTGATCAGTCCCTGAAGCTGGAAGGAGTGTGACACATTTGAAAACTGGAAGAAGACCTGTGCAATGGAGCATGGGGGGTGAAGGTAGGAGTGATAGGAAATGAAGCCAGTGAGGTAGACAGGGACCACATCAATGCAAGGGCTGTAGGTTGTCTGTCATTTGGACAATTAATGGAGAGCAAATACTGGCTTAATGCAGCTTCAAACTAAGGCAACCAGATATGAAGAATGCTTGCCAGTGGGATAATGCTGTTGGATATATATTAGAAATTTGTTCATATAAAATAATAGAAAATGGAATATCCTAATTTCAAATATTTTAAGGGAGGTTCAGGTATTTTAAGAAAGAGAAAGGAAATATTTTTTTATAAATGACTTTAAGGTAGAAAGGAGACAAAAATAGCAAGGATTGGTATTGAGACACAATCCTTCAAGGATTTCTCAGAGTTCTGCACTTTTGCAAGTGAAGCTCTGATGCTCCATTTTTTTTTATCATTGTTTCAAGGATGTTTGTATTTAAATAGCCAAAGAAGATAGAAGTAGAGTCTCCCTCCAGAGCAAGGGGTTACCATGCTTATTGCCTACTAGAAAAGATTAGAGCTCCCTAATCTCAGGGTTCCTCTCCTTTAATGCAACATACTGCATTCACAGGTGTCAGCTGGGTAGGAATTGGCATTCAGGGTATGCATATTGAGAGAGAGAGAAAGCAATTAAGAGGGAAGTCAACATCACATTGTAATTAAAAGTATAGATTTTGGAATCAGACTATGTGGTCTGAATATTAGCTATGCCACTTATTAAAGGTTTACTATCTCCTTTCAGGGAATAGAATAAAAGGACACACTTCCCAATTTGTTTTATGAGAACAGAATAATCTTGACACAAAACCTGTCAAGGAGGCCTGGAGCAGTGTCTCCTGCCTGTAATCCTGGCACTTTGGGAGGCTGAGGCAGATGAATCGCTTGAGCTCAGGAGTTCAAGACCAGCCTCAGCAACATGTGGAAACTCCAGCTTTACAAATAATTTTCAAAAATAGTCAGACATGCTGGTGCCTGCCTGTAGTCTCGGATACTGGGGTGGCTGAGGTGGGAGGATCACTTGGTAGGTCGAGGCTGCAGGGCGCTGTGATCTTGCCACTGCACTTCCAGCCTGGGTGACAGAGTGAGACTCTATCTTTAAAAAAAAAAAAAAAAACCACCTGCCAAGGATATTACAAGAAAGAAAAACTACAGATTAATAGATTAATATATTCTGTAAACAAACATGCAAAAATCCTGATGAAAATACTACTAAATTGAATCTAGATATATAAAAAGTAATTCATAATTATCAAGTTGGATTTATTCTAGGAGTACAAAGTCGGGGATTTTTTTGTTTGTTTAGATGGGGTCTCACTCTGTTGCCCAGGCTGGAATTCGATGGCACAATCTCAGCTCACTGCAACCCAAACCTCCCAGGTTCAAGCAATTGTCCTTCCTCAGCCTCACAAGTAGCTGGGATTACAGGCACCTGCCATCACACCCAGCTAATTTTTGTATTTTTGTAGAGACAGGGTTTGACCATGTTGGCCAGGCTGGTCTTTAACTCCTGACCTCAGGTGATATGCCCCACCTCGTCCTCCCGAAGTGCTGGGATTACAGGCGTGAGCCACCACACTTAGCCTGGGTTAACATTTTGTAAAAAACAATTATTATAATTCAACCTATTAACAAAATAAAGGGAAAGAATAATATACTCACCTAAATAGGTACACAAAGAACATTGATAAAATGCAATTTCTATTCATGATAAAAGCTTTCAGCAACCTAGGAATAAGAAGAGAACTTGAGAACCTCCTTAAGGTGATACAGGGTACCTTCAAAAATTGACAACAAACATCACGGTTTATGGTACAATATTGAAAGCTTTCTCTTTGAGACTGGAAATGAAACAAGGATGTCTGCTATCACCACTAATCAAGATAGTGGTAAAGTTTCTAGCCAGTGCAACAAGAGCAAGAAAAACAATTCAAAGATATGATATTATATTATAAAGGAATATGCAAATGATATAAGCTATATGGGAAAATTCCAAAAGACTCTATGATAAACAATTACTAACTTTTTGGCTAAATATACATATTTAACAGGTTATAGGAGGGGCTATTAATATTCATAAAGTTGGTACTGACACATGTATATTAAACAAATATGTATGTAACATATGACCCATTTTTATTTTGGGATGGAGAGTTAACATATAAATGTATTATAATTAGACACTATATTTACACACAGACACTTGAGTGTGTAATTTCTGTAAACCAGCCAGCACTTGCCCATGGTTAGTGGCCTTTTTATGAGGAGAAATGTACTGAAATCAGTCTCTTGTCTAATTAAAACTGTAGTCACAGCTGGTGGAAGAGAGAGTAGGGGTCAATTAGTCAACTTATCTTGACTCTAGCACCCATTTGGCCACTCATGAAAAAGAAAAGCCTTGTGGCAGCTAGAACATAACTTAACTTTTTAAGTGTAGGAGTGTGCGACTTAACTGTTGCCTGGCATGGTCTCAGATCCTGTTTATAATTTGATATCTTATTGTTACCAAGAGTCTGTTTTGTCAGTTTTATGATATGTTTTTTATTATACTTTAAGTTCTGAGATACATGTGCAGAACGTGTAGGTTTGTTACATAAGTATACACGTGCCATGGTGGTTTGCTGCAGCCATCAACCCATCATCTACATTAGGTATTTTTCCTAATGCTACCCTTCCCCTATCCCCCAACTCCCTAACAGGCCCCAGTGTGTGATGTTCCCCTCCTTGTGTTCATGTGATCTCACTGTTCAACTCCCCCTTATGAGTGAGAACATGTGGTGTTTGGTTTTCTGTTCCTGTGTTAGTTTGCTGAGAATGATGGTCTCCAGCTTCATCCATGTCCCTGCAAAGGATATGAACTCACACTTTTTAATGGCTGCATGGTATTCCATGGTGTGTATGTGCCACATTTTCTTAATCTAGTCTGTCATTCATGGGCATTTGGGTTGATTCCAAGTCTTTGCTATTGTGAATAGTGCAGCAATAAACATACATGGGCATGTGTCTTTATAGAATGATTTATAATCCTTTGGGTATATACCAATAATGGGATTGCTGGATCAAATGGTATTTCTGCTTCTAGATCCTTGAGGAATTGCCACACTGTCTTCCACAATGGTTGAACTAATTTATACTCCCACCAACAGTGTAAAAGCATTCCTATTTCTCCACAACTTCTCCGGCATCTGTTGTTTCCTGACTTTTTAATGATTGCGGTTTTGATTTGCATTTCTCTAATGACCAGTGATGATGAGCTTTTTGTCATATGTTTGTTGGCTGCATAAATATCTTTTTTTTTTCTTTTTTCTTTTTTTTTTTTTTTTTTTTTAGACGTCTCACTCTGTCTCCCAGGCTGGAGTGCAGTGGCATGATTTCAGCTCACTACAACTTCTGCCTCCCAGGTTCAAGTGATTCTCCTGCCTCATCCTCCTGAGTAGCTGAGACTACAGGTGTGCATCACCACACCTGGCTAGTTTTTTGTATTTTTAGTAGAGACAGGGTTTCACTGTGTTAGCCAGGATAGTCTCAATCTCCTGACCTTGTGATCCACCTGCCTCGGCCTCCCAAAGTGCTAGGGTCTGCACCCAGCCATGAATGTCTTCTTTTGAGAAGTGTCTGTTCATATCCTTTGCCCACTTTTTGATGGGGTCGTTTCTTTCCTGTAAATTTGTTTAAGTTCCTTGTAGATTCTGGATATTAACCCTTTGTCAGATGGATAGATTGCAAAACATTTCTCCCATTCTGTAGGTTGTCTGTTCACTTTGATGACAGTTTCTTTTGCTATGCAGAAGCTCTTCAGGTTAATTAGACCTCATTTGTCAATTTTGGCTTTTGTCGACATTGCCTTTGGTGTTTTAGTCATGAAGTCTGCCCCTGCCTAGGTCCTGAATGGTATTGCCTAGGTTTTCTTCTAGGGCTTTTATGGTTTTAGGCCTTAGGTTTAAGTCTTTAATCCATCTTGAGTTAATTTTTGTATAAGGTGTAAGAAAGTGGTCCTTTCAGTTTTCTGCGTATGGCTAGTCAGTTTTCCCAACACCATTTATGAAATAGGGAATCCTTTGCCCATTGCTTGTTTTTGTCAGGTTTGTCAAAGATCAGACGGTTGTAGATGTGTGGCATTATTCCTAAGGCCTCTGTTCTGTTTCATTGGTCTATATATCTATTTTGGTACCAGTACCATGCTGTTTTGGTTCCTGTAGCTTTGTAGTATAGTTTGAAGTCAGGTAATGTGATACCTCCAGCTTTGTTCTTTTTGCTTAGGATTAAATAGGAGAGAACACAAACACATGGAAAACCATCCCATGCTCATGGATAGGAAGAGTCAATATCGTGAAAATGGCCATACTGACCAAAGTAATTTATAAATTTAATGCTCTCTCCATCAAGCTACCATTACCTTTCTTCACAGAAGCAGAAAAAATTATTTTAAATTTCACGTGGAACCAAACACTTATTTACTAATTTTAATAATTTATCAAAGATTTTTTGTTATTTTTTGTTGCTGGATACAAGGTCAGTAAACAAATACATTTTATTTCCACATAGAAGAAACATAATCAGAACATTTTTAATGTTTTAAGGTCTCATATATAATATCAAAAATATCAAACACCTAGGACAAAATCTAAGTAAAAATGTTTAAACTACACAGATACTTTAGAACACCATGAGAAAAATTGAAGATCTAAATAAGTAGAATGATATGCAAAGTTCATGCTTCGAAAGACTCAATAATGTAAAGAAGTTAACTCATCCAAATTGATCTACAGATTTTAATGTAATTGATATTCCAATAAAAAGCCATTTATAGTTTTTGATGAACTTAGCCTAAAACTCAGATGAAAGGATTCTAGTTTTAGAAATATGGAGTAGCCATTATTTTTCCTATTTCATCAATTAAGTACAAGTAAAAACCCTAGACACTATGTACAAAGCAAACAAGATGACCGAAAGGTGGAGAGGAGAAGGCAGAGTGACTGGAGACCTCAGGACTCAATTAACTACAAACTGGTAAGATTCTTGGGTTTTCTTTTTTCTCATATATCCCAACCGAGAGCTAGAGAAGCCAGCAAGTCACGAAAGGTAATGAGCAGAGACAAAAATGAAACAAACGAGCAATAAATAAATAAATAAATACAGACTGACTTCTAGCCTATGGACAAGAAAAGAGACAGCCAAGCAAGACAGAAAACTGTTAGACAATAACTACTCTCCTACAGTCAACTATCACAGAAGAAACCTACGGCCTCAACCATTTCTCCTCCAGCAAAAGTCAGATGAAGAGCCTAGACTTTCAAAATATCCAGGTTGTAGCAAGACTCTCCAACCTCCCGTCTGCAATGGTGCCAAAGGAAAGTCAAGTGGGAAACGAGAACTTTCATCTCTGCTGGGTAGTAACAAGAACCTCCTCCCACCGACAGTTTAGTGGAGACCACATGCAAGTCCAAGCTTTTCACCCCCACTTGGCAGTAATGAGGCAACCCCACCCCAACCCAAGAAGACATAGCATTCCTAAATACATATTCCCACACCACAGAGGTGCAAAATATGTGAAGCAAACTGATAGAACTGAAAGGAGGACTAGACAAATCCACTATGAAGACTATTCAACACCCCTCTCTCAGCAATAGATGGAAGAGAGAAAATAATCAAGGTTATAGAACTCAACGCCATCAGCCAACAAAATCTAATTGACATTTATAGAATGCTCAACCCAACAACAATAGAATACATATTCATTTCAAGTTCTCACAGAACATATATTAGATAAATAATATGCTGCTTCACAAAACAAACCTCAACAAATTTAAAAGAATTTAAATCATACAGAGTATGTTCTTCCACCACAATGGACTCAAACTAAAGATCAGTTAACAGAACATGACAGGAAAATTTTCACAAATTTGAAAACTAAACAATGAACTTGTACATAATCTGTGGGTCAAAAAAACTCCACAGAAATTTTTTTTTAATCCATTGAGTTGAAAGAAAATGAAAATACACAAATTTCTGGGATGCAGTTAAAGCAGTGATGATAGAGAAACTTACATTGCTAAATGCATACATTAGACGATTGAGTCAATAATCTAAATTCCCACCTCAAGAACTTAGAAAAAGGAGGGCAAAATAAACTCCAAGTAAGCAGGAGGAAGGAAATAAAAATAAGAGCAGTTATCAATGAAATTGAAAAGCAAATTTCTTGAAGAGGAAAAACTACAACTCACTTAATATAAAACTATTTCAACAGCCTAATAACAATTTTAAAAGTTGAATTCTTGATTTAAAAATTCACAAATAAATGATCTCCAGGCCCAGATAGTTTCACTGGAGAATTCTACCAAATATTTAAATAATTAACACCAGGGTCAGCCGTAATGGCTCACATCTATAATCTCGACATTTTGGGAGGCCAAGGGTGAAAGGGTTTCTTGAGCCCAAGAGTTCAAGACCAGCCTGGGCAACACAGGGAGACCTTGTGTCTACAAAAAAAGTTAAAAATAATCTGGGCATGGTGGCATGTGCCTGTAGCCCCAGCTACTTGTGGGGCTGAGATGAGAGGACCACTTGAGTCTGGTTGGTGAGGCTGCAGTAAGCCATGTTCACACCACTGCACTCCAGCCCAAGCAACAGAACAAGACCCCATCTCAAAAATTAATTAATTAATTAATTAATTACACTAATTCCACAAAATCTATTCCAAAAAATAAAAGAGGGGTGAACACTTTTGTATCAGTTGAGGTTCTCCAAAAAACAGAACCAACAGGGACTGTGTGCGGAGCTGGTTGACATGATTGGGAAGCTGGCAAGTCTGAAACCTAGAAGGCATTAGGGCTAGGGGAGAGTTGATGTTGCATTCTTGAGTCCTAGGCATTCTGGAGGCAGAATCCCTTCTTCTTCTAGGGACCTCAGTCTTTCCTCTTAAGGCCTTCAACTGACTGGATGAGGCCCAGTCATGTTATGGAGGATAATATAGTTTACTCAAAGTCTGCTGATTTAAATGTTAATCACATCTTTAAAAATACCTTCACAGTAACATCTAAACTGATACTGGGTTCCACAGACTAGCTAAGTGGACATATAAAATTAACCATTACAATTTCTCAATTCATTGTATGAAACTAGCATTACCTTGATATCTAAACCAGATGAAGCCAGTATAAACACATGTCTGGAGACAAATATGCTTCATGTACAGGCAAAAATCCTTAACAAATGTTAGCAAATAGAATTCAGCAATATAGAAAATATCATATGAGTTTATTCCAGAGACACAAAGTTGATTCAATATTTGAAAAGCAGTCAATGAAATCTACCATATAACAGGCCAAAGAAAAAATTATCATGATCATATCAAATAATGAAGTAAAAGCACTTGACAACTTTCAACTTCCACTTACAATTGAAACCTTCTGAAAAAAATAGAAATAGAGAATTTCTTCAAGCTGATAAAAAGCATCTATCAAACAACTATAATCAACAATATACTTAGTGGTGAATGACAGCATTTCTCCCAAAATTGGAAATAAGGCAGAGGTGTCTTCTTTCACCTCTCTTATTCAACATTGTGCTAGGATTTTTGCCAATGAAATGAAGCAAGAAAAAAGAGAAAAGCCCTACGGATTAAAAAGGAAGAAAAAAGTCATCCATGTTTGCACATGATGTGATTGTCTACATAGGAAAATCACCAGAAATCAACAAAAAGCACGTAGAACTAATAAGTTCAGCAAATTTATAAGATACATGGTCAACATAAAAAATCAATTCTATCTCTGCTTACTAGCAATAAACATAAAAAAATTTAAATTTTGAATGCTGAGGCATAAATCTAACAAAATATGCACACAACTTGTATGCTGAAAAGTACAAAACACTGATGGGAGAAATCAAAAAAGATCTAAATAAACGGAGAGACATACTGTGTTCATGGTTTGGAGGACTCAACATAGTAAGGATGTCAATTCTCCCCAAATTGTTATACAGGTTTAATATAATTCCTATAAAAATTTAACCAGGATATTTTACAGCAATAGACAAAATTATTCTAAAATATATACGTTAAAACAAAGGATCTAAAACAGCTAAGACAATTTTAATAAAGAAGAAAAAACTGGAAAGAACCACTTTCCCTGTCTCAAGACGTATGACATAATTACAGTAATCGAGACTATGTGGCACTGACAGGATATACACAGATCAAAGGAAAAGAACAGAGAACCTACAAATAACCCCACATGAGTGCTGTCAACTGATTTGATAAAGATGCAAGAGCAACTCAACGGGGAAAGAATAGTGTTTTCAACAAATGATCCTGGTGCAATCAGACATCCAGATGGGAAAAAAAAAGAATCTTGACCTAAACTTCACATATTATAGAAAAGTTAACTCATAACAAATCACAGATTTAAATGTAAAGTATAATACTGTAAATTTTTTTGAAGAAAACATAGGATGCTTGCAACATGGTGACTGCCGTTAATAACAACCTATTGTATTCTTGAAAAATGCCAACAAACGAGTAGATTTTAAGTGTTCTGAACACAAAAAAATGATAAGTATATGAGGTAATGCATATGTTCATCAGCTCAATTTAATCATTCCACAATGTGTCAAAATTTCAAAGCATGTTGTATACAATAAATATACACAATTTGTATTTGTCAATTAAAACTTAATTTTAAATCCTGGAAATGACTGAGGGTTCTAAGGAGTAGGAAAATTGCCTTCCTAGGAAGTGAAGTAAGCACTCGACCAGTAGGGAGAGGGTCACAATTGTTACAATGAGTACTACTAGGGTTTGGAATCCTGTGCAGAGTCATTGGCTCCATAGAGAACAGATCTGCAGTTTCCAGAACTATTGGTATGTATGTTTTTGAATACTTGCATAACATTATGCATTGCTGTAACATTAATTTTTATTTATCGAGGAGCTGTTGCACTTGCCCAGTATTGATCCACATACAAGAAGTTGCCTGCAATGAACATACTCCTCCTTGGGCAGCTAATACGTAGTCTAAGGCTAGGTGATTGTCTAATACCATTTGAGGTAGAAAGTCTTGTCTCTGAGTTAAGAGGCATAGGGCTTGGAATGCTTTGTGCATGTACGAGGATGGGGCCAGGGCCATTTGCTGGCTGGTGGTAATGGTGCCCAGGGCTATGTGTGAGGTGCCCGGTATGGTGGTGGCCCCCATGAACAAGCAGATCAGGAAGAGAGCTTTATTCAGTGGAAAGTTGGATTTGAGGGTGGTTCATGGAAACTTAAAAGTAGGCCTGAAACACCTGGTGTGCACTTCCAGGGGGTGAAGTAATACAGGGGAGGAAGCAGTGTATATAGTATAGATGCTACCCTTCTTTGGACCATAAGAGATCATTGTCATCGTATTAGAAGGCTAAAAACAGACAGTTACCTAGCCACAGATAATTTATGTGCTGATATGAAGTGGGCATGACCTAAATTACTCACTTGTAAGGGCAGAAAAGGAAGACGTAAACATCACTTCCCTGTCTTGTCTAAATACACGATGCATGTAGATCTTGGGTGCATAAAATTGGACTGTGCTGTGGCATCATGGAATAGGATGAGAGCTTAGGATGGAACATGTATCCCCGTCTAACAAAGGACCAGGTGGCTTGCAGGCTATGCAATATCTTTGTGGTACAGGCCTGTGCGGCAGGGGTCTCTAGGAGAGGGATTTTATGGCAGGTCTAGCAGTTCAGGGATTGCGGCATCTGGGCTGAAATTTCCATGAGATGATATGCACCCAATAGGTGGTAAAAACCTGGTGTATGTGTGGAAAAGGGGGGACTGTCTGTATGATGTTCTGGGAGGTTTCAGACATCCCCTTATAGCTTTAGGGTGCCAGGCAGATGTCACTGTGCTGAGGGAGACCTAAGGTTAGTGTTAGAATGGCATCGCTGGACCCAACAAATAGCAGTTCCCCCATATGTTTAGTAGGGCACAAAGGATTGGGATATCCTGAATGTGGCCCTTTAGGCAGAGAACAGGGCCTGAGGGGAAGGAGCAAGAGTTAGTTAGCAAGCAGTGTTTGTTGACCCAGTATGCCTCTAGATGGCTCAGGGTGGTGTTATACTCATGTGGTTTTTGACCCACTATTTGGCAGAAGACCTGTATGTGAGGCTCAGCTGGATTTGAGGTTAGACATACTACATATTCCAGGAGAAAGAAAAAATCCAAAATATCAAACTCCTAGAATCATCCACTGATACAGTCCAGGGCAGTGATTGCTATGGCACACAGACTGGCTGGGGCAGCGGGAGCAGGGGCAGGCTGAAGAAGCCAGCCGCGACCCACAGGGTGAGGATGATGCGATTTGTCCAGCACTATCAGTGAAGTGCACCACTCTCTTTCTGTCTCAGACAGTTGGAACCAAGGGTCTCCCCGCCTAGCAAGCGGTGACAGCGGTGGAGTTGCCACTGGTGCTGTCCCATCATTCATGAACAAGAGGTTGAATACAGGGGAGGCCACTTCCTCCTGCAGCTTAGAAAGACCTCCTGCATCACCTTAGCCCTGACCTGAAAATACCATTTTCATTTCAGCAGACTCCTCCGATGGCAAGGAAGGTTTTTTTTTTTTCCAGTGGCCATGCCATGCCATGGGTGGAGGGGGCTTCCTTAACCCAGGGCATGATGGGCACTTGGGTTCTGAGCCACAGTGGCTTAGAACTTGCAATGGTCCCAGACTCTAATAATGCCCAATAGGCCACCAGAAGTTGATGATCCAAAGGTATACAGCAGGAGGCCATGAGAGACAGGCATCTGGATGAGAACCCCATGGGCAGCCAGTGAGCATCATGCTTCATCCATAAGCTCCAGGAGCCATATTCCTCAGTGGCCAGGGCATACCCTCAGAATTCAGTACTGGATGGCACTTGAGGAAAGGTTGTTGTATGGCCAGTTGCACCAGCTCTGAGGCATGTTGCTGTAAGAACCTCATGTGAAGGTGATGGATTTACAGGTGATCTCATAAATTGGCCAGAAGAACAGCAAGAAATGTGATAAATGCTAGTACCAGGGCCCAAAGAAACCCAATAAGTATGGGGTCATGTTGAGTGTTGAGGGAGTTTTTAAGAGATGCTATTGTTTGCCTACATGAGGAATCTGACTACTCTCAGAGGACCAGACAATGCCCAGGAACTTAATTTGAGTGAAAGGGCTCTGAAACTTATTGAGACACAATGGCTCAACTTCTACTTCAAAGACCAGCAATTAATGTGATCAAGTCTTGCAGGAGTGAATCTTGGAGCCAGATTCAGGATATCCACACTATCATCACAGAGATGAAACACAGTCACCTTCTTTGGAGGACTTGGCAGATTTATACAGTGACAGCTGCAAGCATGAAATCTGGCTTTGAGCAATCCCAGTTATTTATTTGGATATTGGAAAGACCAAGGTCAGTACTTTATAAGGAACTTCTCTACTAAGACACTCAAATGTAGGTGCCATGATGGCAGGGGAGGGGTTTTATTTCCACTTTTAATTTTTTTTTTTTTTTACTTTTATTTTAGGTTCAGGGGTACATGTGCAGGAATGTTATATAGGAAAATTGTGTTACAGGGATTTGTTGTACAGATTATTTCATCACCCAGGTACTAAGCCCAGTACCCAATAGTTATTTTTTCTGATCCTCTCCCTCTGCCCATTCTCTGCCCTCAAGTAAGTTGGCCCCAGTATCTGTTGTTCCCCTCTTTGTGTCCATGTGTTCTCATGATTTAGCTCCCACTTTAAGTGAGAACATGCAGTCTTTGGTTTTCTGTTCCTGCATTAAATTGCTAAGGATAATGGCCTCCAGCTTCATCCAAGTTCCTGCAAAACACATGATCTTTTTCTTTTTTATGGCTACATAGTATTCCGTGGTGTATATGTACCACATTTTCTTCATCCAATCCGTCATTGATGGGCATTTAAGTTGATTCTGTCTTTGCTATTGTGAATAGTGCTGCAATGAACATTCATGTGCATGTGCCTTTATGGTAAAATGATTTATATTCCTTTGGGTATATACCAATAATGGGATTGCTGGGTTGAATGGTACTTCTATTTTTAGTTCTTGGAGGAATTACCACACTGCTTTCCACAATGGTTGAACTAATTCACACTCCTACCAACAGTGTATAAGTATTCCCTTTTCTTCACAACCTTGCAAGAATCTGTTATTTTTAGACTTTTTAATAGTAGCCATTCTAACTGGGGTAAGACGGTATCTCATCGTGGTTTCGATTTGCATTTCTCTAATGATCAGTGATGTCGAGCTTTTTTCATATGCTTGTTGGCCACATGTATATCTTCTTTTGAGAAGTGTCTGTTCACTTTTTAATGGGACCATTTGTTTTTTCTTGTAAATTTGCTGAAGTTCCTGTAGATGCTGGATATTAGACTTTTGTCAGATTCATAGTTTGTGAATACTGTCTTCTATTCTGTAGGTTGTCTATTTACTCTGTTTATAGTTTCTTCTGCTGTGCAGAAGCTTTTAAGTATAATTAAATCTCATTTGTCAATTTTTGCTTTTGTTGCAATTGCTTTCAGTATCTTCATCATGAAATCTTTAACATTCCTATTAGAGAATGGTATTGCCTAGGTTGTCTTCCAGGGTTTTTATAATTTGGGGTTTTACATTTAAGTCTTTAATTAATCTTGAATTGATTTTTGCATGTGGTGTAAGGAAAGCTCCAGTTTCAATCTGCATATGGCTAGCCAGTTATCCAACACCACTTATTGAATAGGGAGTTTGTTCTCCATTGTGTGTGTTTGTCAGCTTTGTTGAAGATCACATGAGTGTAGGTCTGTGGCCTTATTTCTGGACTCTCTATTCTGTTCCATTGGCCTATACATCTGCTTTTGTATCAGTACCATGACATTTATACTGTGGCCCTATCATATAGTTTGAAGTCAGATAACATGATGCCTCCAGTTTTGTTCTTTTTGCTTATGATTGCCTTGGCTCTTTTTTTGGTTCTGTATGAATTTTTAAATGAATTTTTAATTTTTTTCTAGTTCTTTGAAGAATGTCATTGGTATTTTGATAGAAATAGCATTGAATTGGTAAATTGCTTTGGACAATGAGACCACTTTAATGATGTTGATTATTCCTATCCATGAGCATGGAATGTTTTCCTATTTGTTTGTGTCATCTCTGATTTCTTAGAGCAGTGTTTTGTAATTCTCATTGTAAAGATCTTTCACCTCCCTGGTTACCTGTGTTCCTAGGTATTTTATTTTATTTTGTTTTATTTTTTAGACAGAGTCTCACTCTGTCACCCAGGCTGGAGGGCAGTGTCACAATCTCAGCTCACTGCAACCTCTACCTCCTGGGTTTAAGCAATTCTCCTGCCTCAGCCTCCCAAGTAACTGGGATTACAGGCATATGCCACCACATCTGGCTAATTTTCATATTTTTAGTAGAGACCGAGTTTCACTATGTTGGCCAGGCTGGTCTCAAACTCCCAACCTCAGGTGATCTGCCAGCCTTGGCCATCCAAAGTGCTGGGATTATAGGCATGAGCCACCACGCCCAGTCTGCTATTTTATTCTTTTTATGGCAGTTGTGAATGGGATTGTGTTCCTGATTTGACTCTTGATTTGGCTGTTGTTGATGTGTAGAAATGCTAGTGATTTTTGTGTGTTAATTTTGTATCCTGAAACCTTGAGGAAGTTGTTTATCAGCTGAAGGACCTTTCGGGCTGAGACTATGGGATTTTCTACACATAGAATCATGTCATCTTCAAACAGTGATAATTGTACTTCCTCTCTTTCTATTTGGATGCCCTTTCTTTCTTTCTCTTGCCTGATTGCTCTGGCCAGGACTTCTAATACTATGTTTAATAGGAGTGGTGAGAGAGGGTATCCTTGTCTTTTGCCAGTTTCCAAGGAGAATGCTTCCAGCTTTTGCTCATGCAGCATGATGTTGGCTGTGGGTTTGTCATAGATGGCTCTCATTGCTTGGAGGTATGTTCCTTCCATACCTAGTTTATTGAGAGTCTTTAATATAAAGGGCTGTTGAATCTTATTGGAAGCCTTTTCTGAATCTATTAAGATAATCCTGTGGTTTTTGTCTTTAGTTCTGTTTATGTGATGAATCACATTTATTGATTTGTGCATGTTGAACCAACCTTGCATATCAGGGATAAAGCCCACTTAATTATGGTGGATTCACTTTTTGATGTGCTGCTTGATTCAGTTTGCAAGTATTTTGTTGAGGATTGTTGCATCGATGTTATCAAGAATATTAACCTGTAGTCTTCTCTGTTGTGTCTCTGCCAGGTTTTGGTATCAGGATTATGCTGACCTCATAGAATGAGTTAGGGAAAAGTTCCTCCTCCTCAACTTTTTTGGAATAGTTTCAGTGGGGATACTACCAGCTCGTCTTTGTATATCTGGCAGAATTCGGCTGGGAATCCATCTGATCCTGGGCTTTTTTTTTTGGTTGGTAGGCTATTTATTACTGATTCAATTTCAGAACTCATTACTGATCTGTTCAGGGAACCAATTTCTCCCCAGTTCAGTCTTGGGAGGGTGTGTGTGTCCAGGAATTTATCCATCTCTTCTAGGTTTTCTAGTTTGCGTACATGGAGGTGCTTGTAGTAGACTCTGATGGTTGTTTGTATTTCTGTGGGGTCAGTGGCAACAAACACTTTTGTCATTCCTAATTGTGTTTATTTGTATGTTCTCTCTTTTATTCTTTACTTGTCTAGCTAGTGGCCTATCTTATTAATTTTTTCAAAAACCCAACATTTGGATTTGTTGATCTTTTGAATGGTTGTTCATGTCTCTGTCTCCTTTAGTTCAGCTCTGATTTTGCTTATTTCCTGTCTTCTGCTAGCTTTGGGGTTGGTTTGGTCTTGCCTCTCTAGTTCTTTTAGTTGTGATGTTAGGTTGCTAATTTGACATATTTCTAACTTTTTGATGTAAGTGTTTAGTGCTATGAATTTCCCTCTTAACACTGCTTTAGCTGTGTCCCAGAGATTCTGGTATGTTGTATCTTTATTCTTATTAGTTTCAAAGAACTTCTTGATTTCTGCCTTAATTTCATTATTTATCTAAAAGTCATTCAGGAAAAGATAGTTTAATTCCCATGTAATTGCACAATTTTGAGTGCTTTTTTAGTCTTGAGTTCTATTTTTATTGCACTGTGGTCTGAGAGAGTGTTTGGTATGACTTAAATTCTTTTGTATTTGCAGAGGATTGTTTTATGTCCAATTGTATGGTTCATTTTACAGTATGTGCCATGTGGCAATGAGAAGAATGCATATTCTGTTGTTATGGGGAGGAGAGTTCTGTAGGGCTCTATTAGATCCACTTAGCCCAATGTTGAGTTCATGTCCTAAATATCTGTGTTAATTTTCTGCCTCAGTGATCTGTCTAATACCATCAGTAGGGTGTTAAAGTCTCCCACTGTTATTGTGTGTGATTCTAAGTCTTTTTGTAGGACTCTAAGAACTTTCTTTACAAAACTGGGTGCTCTTGTGTTGGGTGCATATATATTTAGAATAGTTAGGTCTTCTTGTAGAATTGAACCCTTTACCACTGTGTAATGCCCTTCTTTGTCTTTTTAAATCTTGCTTGGCTTGAAGTCTGTTTTATCTGAAATTAGGGTTGCAACCCCCGCTTTTTTCTCTGATTTCCATTTGCTTGGTAGATTCTCCTCCAACTCTTTATTTTGAGCCTATGGATGTTACTGTACGTGAGATGGGTCTCTTGAAGACAGCATACCATTGGGTCTTGCCTTTTTATCCAGCTTGCCACTGTGTGCCTTTTAAATGGGGCACTTAGCCCATTTATATTCAAGGTTAGTATTAATATGTGTGGATTTGATCTTGTCATTGTGGTGTTAGCTCATTATTACGCCAGCATGTTTTTGTGGTTGCTTTATAGTGTCAGTGGTCTGTGTACTTAGGTGTGTTTTTGTATTGGCTGGTAATGGTCTTTCCTTTTCATATTTAGTGCTCCTTTCAAGAACTCTTGTAATGTGAGTCTGGTGGTAACAAACTCAGTATTTGCTTCTCTGAAAAGTATCTTCTTTCTCCTTCAATGAGGAAGCTTAGTTTGGCTGGATATGAGATTCTTGGCTGAAGATTTTTTTTTTTTTTTAAAGAATGTTAAATATAGGTCCCAAATTTCTTCTGGCTTATAGGATTTCTGCTGAGAGGTCTGCTATTAGCCTGATGGGGTTTCTCTTGTGGCTGACCTGCCTTTTTTGCTATCTGCTTTTAACATTCTTTCATTTGACCTTAAAAAATCTGATGATTATGTGTCTCTGGGATAATCATTTGCAGAATCTTGCAAGAGTTATCTGTATTTCCTGAATTTGACCATTGGCCTCTCTAGCAATGTTGAGGTTTTCATGAACAATAGCCTGAAATACGTTTTTCAAGTTGTTTGCTTTCTCCCTATCCCCTTCAGGGATGCCAATGATTCATAGATTTGGCCTCTTTACATCATCGCATATTTCTTGGAGGTTTTGTTTGTTCATCTTCATTCTTTTTTCTTCATTTTTGTCTGACTGTCTTATATCAGAGTACCATTTTTCAAGTTCTGAGATTTTTTCTTGTTTGGGCTATTCAGCTCTTAATACTTGTGACTGCATTGTGAAATTCTTGTAGTGTGCTTTTTAGCTCTATCAGATTCATTAGCTTCTTTTTTATACTGGCTCTTTTGTCTATCCAGCTCCTGTATTGTTTTATTGTGGTTCTTAGTTTCCTTGAATTGGGATTTGCTCTTCTCCTGAATCTTGATAATCATTCCTATCCATTTTCTGAATTCTATTTCTGTCATTTCAGCCAACTCAGCCTAATTAAGAACCTTTGTTGAAGAACTAGTGTGATCATTTTGAGGACATAGACACTTTACTCTGGCCATTTGAGTTGCCAGAGTTCTTATATTGGTTCTTTCTCATCTCTGCATATGGGTGTTCCTTTAACTGCTGAGCTGCTTCTGATTGAAGTGATGAGGTGGGGGCAGGGTAATTGTGTTTGAGTCTCAGGTCAGGCAGCCTTGCCCAGTGAGAAGGGAGGACCAGAACCTGTGTGGAGAACAGTCTGGCTACCTTTCCATGAGGTGAGTGCTCTGTGTTCATGATCCAGACCAGCCTCTGGTCCCTGTAGACTCTCCAGAGCCTGGAGACAGCAAGGGCATGGGCTGCAAATGGCAACCCACTCCTCCTGCTGGGAGCTCTGTCCCAGGGAGTTGCAGTGCTGCTACTAGTTAGATATCCCTAGCTTGCGTAGGGGGTGGGTAGCTGGAGACCCTGGCCAGGAGAACCCACCTAGTGAGGAGATGAGGGTTTGGGAATCTACATAACAAAAGTCTGGCCACTTTTCCACAGGGCTGCTGCAATGTGCTGGGGGCCCACTCCAGTCCCTAGTCATCTTGGATTTTCCAGTACCTGAAGGGATTGACAATCAAGGCTGCAAAACAGCAAAAACTGCAGCTTGCCCCACCCTCTGTGAGTTTCAACCCAGGGAAGTATGAACTTGCTGCTGGCCAAAACATATGTGCAGGGGTGGTTTCAGACCTCAATTTGGAGATTCCACCCAATGAAGAGAAAGGGGATCCAGGACTTGAGTGAAAAAGCAGTCTGACTGTTTTTCCATAGAGCTTCTGTGCTGTGCTGGGGGACTGTTCCAGTCCTTAGTCACTTTGGACTCCCTAGAGCTTGAAGGCAACAATGGCTAAGGCTGTGAAACAGAAAAGATGGCAGCCCATCCCTCCCACTGGGAACTCCATCCCAGGGAGGCTTGGAACCATTGCCAGCTGGAAAACACCAGCAAAGTGGCTAGTGACCCCAATGAGGAGATTCCACTCAGTGAGGAGAAGGGGAGTCAGGGACCTGCATTTAAAAAACAGTTCGGCCACTTTTTTTGTAAGGCAACTGCACCAAAGGCAACAATGGCTAAAGCTGCAAAGCACCAAAGATGGTGGCCTCCCTCTCCCTCTGGAAGCTCCATCTCAGGGAGGTGTAATGCTCCTACTGGTGGCTGGCTGGAGTTCAAAGCCAGTGGGTTTTTTATCTAGTGAGGTACCATGGAAGTGGGGACTGCAAACTGTAGCTACTCAGCCTACTAGATTCCTAGGGGTATGTACAGGGATCTAACCTCCCACTTTGCAAGAGCTGCAGCTGCTTTTGCCAGGAAGCCTGATATCTAAAGTTCCCAGGGCTCTAGGTATACCTGGGCAGTTGCCCTGCTGAAACTCCATGTAGCTGTGCATGTCAGACTGCAAGTCCTGGTGTAGTGGGTTTACGAGGGGTCTCCTAACCCAAGGACTGCAAAGATCCATGGGAGAAGCATGGGTCCCCAAGGTTGTTCACTCATTCACCCACTGCTTCCCTGGGTTTGGGAGGCTCCGCTGTCTCCATGTCATTTCCAAGTGGACAGTCATCCCGCCTTGCTTTTCTCTGTTCTCCACGCGTTGAATTGTTTTCTTGATGAATCCCAATGCTTGTACCTGAATTCTTCAAGTTGCTTCAAGTTGAAGATGCTGTATTTACTCGCCCCTTCTTTTCTCTCCGTGAGAGTGGTGCACACTAGCTGCTTCTAGTCAGCTATCTCGGCCGGTCCCCTTTTCACCAGTCTCTTCTACTTTTTAAATTTTGTTCACTGTATTCTCTGTGCCTGGTACATAGCTGGTACTCAATAATTATTCATCAAATAAATGAACTCAAAGCTTCCAACTCATATGAATCACTGGCATTTAGTTATCTCAGATTAACTATCTCCCTAAAGGCTAGCATTACTAGACATTTCCAATTTGCAGGTTCAGTTAACACCTGATGAAACATTGTTCCTTGACCTCCTGCTTTTGCATTTAGACAGGGCCATTCCAGTGTCACTGATGAAGGAACAAATTCTTCCAGGGACTCTGAAATCAAAAGACCTTGGTTGCACCCTCACTCTACCTAGAGGTGCAAGTGCAGACAGCACTGCTTTCTGTGAGCATAACCTTCTGAGCTGCAACTAAGCCTGCCTTTTCCCTTTTCCATGTCTCACTTTTTGTCTTCATCTGGGAGATAGGGAACAAAACTGTCACTATTGATCCTACCCCCTCTCCTTCTTTCTATCAAGTCTCAGCAGATTTTCTCCCTTATTCACTGATTGTCTTTCTTAGTTTGGTCTGGGTTTGGTCTGGCTGTGCCCAGAAAGGCACTGCTTGCTCCCCTCTGTACTAGGAAGAGTACTTAGATCACCTGGGAGTCTAAGGTTGCTTGCAGTCTTCTGTGCCAGCTCAAAGCACAAGACCACCCCGCTGCCTTTTACTGTCATACCACACAATTACACATGCCTGACTCTAGAATACCAACATTTAGCCAGGAATTTAACTTCCCCTACTCTAATATAATAGATATGCCCTCACCTTAACACTGTCCAGTTAACATTGATGTAACTTGTAAAATATTAGCTGACATTCTTCAGCATTTTCTATCTTTCAAAATTACCTATTTCTCAGTCAAGATAATAAAATGGTTCAAAAAAGAAAAAAATATCTGTGTGTTGCATGAAAACACACATGCAGCAGACTCACTCTATCTGACAGACCTTGACTGGGCCCACTAACCAGCTGATACTGATGCAGACCTAACTGGCATCATAATCTCCTAACGGGCTGCTGCTAATGGGCTGCTCCTAACGGGCAGCTCATGTCTGCAGCAGAAGCCACTGGATACTAGAATCCCAAGGCAGTTCCCACATATGCAGCACACCACCTTCAGTCAGCCTGGGTCTTACCTCACCCACCAGCCCAGATAGCACCTGCCAATCAAAACACTCAGATAATTTGCCCTCTACTATGGGATAAAGACTGTTCATAGCTGTTTTAAAGGACTTACCGCACTTCTCTTCCCTTGAACTTCATCACTCGGAGCCTAGACTTTGTACTGGAAGAGGTTTTCGACTCTGCAGTAAAGCTTTTCCATGCTATGCTCAATCTCTGGTGCCTTAGTGTTTCTTTTCACTTTACTATATCTCCTTTAGCTCCAGTACTGAAAGGTCATCTTCTTTCCTAAACAAAATAATGTTTAGAACAAAGAAGTTAATCACTTAGTACTATGTTTGATGCTATAGTTGAATTACTTTAATACAATTTCAATTAAATATACTTGGAAAACATGGATTCTCTTAGTCTAAATTTCCAAATGCTTCCTGATCAAGTCACATATGTACACTTGTTTCAAGCAGAAGTTTGAAAAAAATGCTTACTCTTTTACCAGTGAACAGTTCTTGTCACATTTAAGTAAATTCTGAAACCACTAAAACTAATTTTATTCCAATGGTTCTGAGCTTATTTTTCCAAATCATATAGGCTAAGATTAGAGTTCATGGAGAGAAATTTAGCAAATATCTTAAAACACAGTTACTAATGCATAGAAACTTTACATTGGAACCAGTCTTCTCCTCTTTGGCCTTTTTTTTCAATGAAGGTAAGAAGAACCTATATTAACTTGGCATGAATTTATTTCTCTTTGTTTTACAGCTCCTCTTGTTTCTTAGCCAATTGTAGAGGTAGGGTTGGGAATGAGAAGTAATATATTTAAGAGCTCTGTCCTCTATCCTCCACGTGCTTTAAACCTTGATAATTTGTGCCTATATTCTTGTGACTTCCGGTTTTTAATAGGGGACAGAGGAAGTCTTCCGGGCCCACCTCATTCTTTTGAATTTTCAATAGATTTTCGATATCCTCAGTCATTCCTGTCACCTTGGCTATGTCATTAGGAGAAACCAGAAAACCAACTGGAGCCACCTTGCCCTTGACTGTGCCCTCTTTAGTATCCCCTTGAGCTCAACCAATCAGAGATATAGAAACAGAAGACAAATTCCACTAATTTGATTCTCCCAGAGTATCCTTTCAAATACTCTACAGAATCATGCCTCAGTTATTGGATAATCATCCAGCCATCTTCAGTTCACCAGTCCCACATTTGGTGTCTCAACACCCTTTCCAAAATCTAACTGTGGCTGCAGTGGTAACTTCATGCCAATCCCATTTCTGTTGCCAATATCAGGGTTACTGGTTTTACTTCTGACACCTGTAGCGTTTCAGATGGTTTGCAGATAGTGAGGAAGACCCCACACGCTCTAAATATCCACATGCTTACTGGTTACATTAAGTTCCTGTTTCAATGAGCAAAGCCAACCAAAGCTTCTCAGAAGCATAAGATCACACAGGGCATACACAGAGACAACACATTTCAATGCAACTTCTCTTAGCCTCAAGGTCCCCTATCAGAAGCATAAAACTACTACAGCATTGTCCAGGTAGTGTAGGGTATCACCTAATGTGAAAATCTCAATGATTGAGAGGCCTCTTGGTACTTGCATAAGCATTCCAAAAGAGCTAACACTAAAAGCACTGTGTTTCCCTTTTGAGGGAATATTTATATAATTATACATATGCACATGCACACACACACACACACACACGTGCACATATATAAGAGCTCCATATATACACATATATGTATGTGTGTATATATATACGTTTTTCCTGATCTTGAGTTAAACTTAGCATCAAAAAATCTATATACTCATTTCAAAACTAAATTAATATTAGTAATTATCACCTAATAATATCTTTGCTCCCACCTTTCCACTTTTCAAAAAGCCCATTTTCTGTACTATTTCTCACAATTCCCTAGCTCTCCATGACTAAATGTCCTTTAGTCCTCCAGGTCCTTCCCATATTTCTCCCATCATACCATGTAACCTGCTACATTATAATTTCCTTTATTTATGACCTCTACTAGACTGTGAGCTGTCTATGGACAGGGACTATATCTCCTTGCTGTTATACTTCCTAGTGCCTAACCACAGTCCTGGCACAAAGTAAGGGTATATTAGTCTGCTCAGGCTGCTATAACAAAATGCCATAGATTGGGTTGCCTAAACAACAGAAATTTATTTCTAACAGTTATGGAGGATTGGAAAGCTAAGATCAAAGTTTCAGCTAATTCAGTTTCTGGCCCTAAATGAGGGCCTCATTTAACTTTTATCACCTCCTTATAGGCTCTATCTCTACATAATGTCACATTGGGGGTCAGAGATTCAGCATATAAATGTTGGATGGACATAAACATTCAGCTGACAACAAAAGATTTAATTTGTTGTATGAAAGAATGGATAAATATAAATAATAGTAAATGTATCTTGAATATGATTCAAAATTTCAGAATTCTTCGAAGATACTCATTTGTTAAACATCTTTATCCAAAAGGCCCCAGGAAGGCTCACTCTTTTATTAATGGAAAAGAAAGGTATCTGATCAATTCAGTAATAGGCATAGTTCAATTTTATATATAACAAAATAGCATCTTAAGTACCTCTAAGTTCTCATAATTACATGGTATAACTTAGTAATCGTGTTAGGCAACCCTCAAAATGTCTTCCAATGATCCCCTCCCCACTTATTGGTGTTTACTTCCTTATATAATCCCCTCTCCTTGAGTATAGACGGAACCTAGATACTTGCTTGTAGTGCACTAAATGTATCAAAGGTGTTTTATATTACTGATATAACAAATTGCTGATATATTTACTGATACTGATATATATAACAAATTACTGATATCCTGTTGCTGATATAACAAATTACCATGGTGTCTTAAAGCAATACAAATTTGTTATCTTACAATTCTGGAGGTCAGAAGTCCAAAATAGTTCTCACTAAGCTAAAGTTAAGGTGTTGGTGAAGCTGCATTCCTTTCCTGGGCTCTGGGGAACAGTCTGTGTCCTTGCCTCTTCCAGCTTCTGGAGGCTGCCTCCATTACTCGATTCATGGCCTCCTTCCATCTTCAAAGCCAGCAGTTTTGCCAGTCAAGTCTTCTTATATCTAATCAATCTGACACTGCCTCTTCTGCTTCCCTCTTTTACATTTAAAGGACTTTGTGATTACATTGGGCTGACCCAGATAATCCAGCATCATCTCTTATTTTAAAGTCAGCTGATAAGCAACCTTAATTCTATTTGCAAACTTTAATCCCCCTTGCCATGTAACATAACACATTTACAAGTCCTTGGGATCAGGATGTGGACATCTTGAGTGGGAGAGGGGAGGGGGGTAGAATTATTCTGCCTACTGAAAATGGAAAGTCACTTGCGTGATTATATGACAAAAGAATATGACTTCCATCTTGTTTGTATTCTCTCTTGCTGAACTCTCTCTTGTCCTCTTCCTTGCTTACTCTGATGAAGCATGCTTCTATATTGTGAGATACTCTATGGAGAGACCCATAGAGCAAGGAACCAAGCAAGTCTCTGGCCAACAGCTCATAAGGAGTTGAAGCCTTAGTCCAGCAATACACAAGGGACTGAATCCCATTGATAACCACACAAGTGAGCTAGGAAGCAGATCCTTCCCAGTTGAGCCTCGAGATTTGTGCTGCCTTATGAGAAACCAAACCCAGAGGACCATAGCTAAGCCACGCTCAGACTCCCAGCTTGCAGAAATTCCGAGCTAATAAGCGTTATTGTTTTAAGCCACTAGGTTTTGTAATTTGATCAAAAAATTAACCAAAGATCCAAGAAGTTCAGTTAACCTCAAGCAAGATAAATATAAAGAAAACAACTGCTAATCAAAGTACTTAAGAACAAAGATAAAAAGAAAACTAACATATCACATATTAGGTGACAGCAATGATAATGTCTAACTTAACAAAATCAATGGAGGCCAGCAGCAATGGAAGAATATCTTTAAAATGCTCAAATAAAGCAATGCTCAATTTAGAATTCTACGTCCAATGAAAATTCTTCAAAAATTATAATAAAATAAAGACATTTTCAGATAAACAAAAGCCAGGAAAATGTTTTAGCAGTAGACCTGCATTACAGGAAGCTCTAGAAAAGCAACCGAACAAACAAACATATAAAATTTTTTTAATCTTCAGGTTCAAGAAAAATGATACCAGATGGAAACTTAGATATATATGAATATATAAGATATACTGCATATGTGGGAAAACATAAAGACCTACTTTTTTTCTTTGTAAAATTTCCTTAAAGGATAACATACTGTATAAAACAAAATAATAACATAATGACATGGGGACTTAAAACATATGAATAGCAAAATATATAGCAGTAACAGCACAAAAGATGGAGGAGGCACAAGTGAATTTACAATGTTAAAGGTTCTCACATTTTATATGAAGTGATTCACTACTAATTCTAAGTAAACTGTGGTAAGTAAGTATGCATACTGTGATTCCTAGAGCAGCTGCCAATCAATCAATCAATAAATTAGCTAAAAATAGTATAGCCATTATGGAAACAGCATGGAGGTTCCTCAAAAAATTAAAAATAAAACTACCATATGATCCGGAAATCTTGCTTCTGGGTGTATATCCAAAGTGAATGAAATCAATATGTTGAAGAGATAACTGCATTCCCATATTCATCGTAGCATTATTCACAATAGCCAAGATATGGAATCAATTTTCCCTGACAGATGAATGAATAAAGAAAACGTTTTATATATATAGACACACACACAATGGAATACTATTCACCCTTAGAAAAGAAGGAAATCCTGTCATTTGCCACAACACAGATAAACCTGGAGGACATTATGATGAGTGAAAGAAGACAGCCACAGAAAGACAAATACTGCATGATCTTACTTATACATAGAATCTTAAAAACTTGAACTCATAGAAGCAGAAAGTAGAATGGTAGTTCCCAGGGTCTAAGACAGGGAGGGGCTCAGAGTAGGGAGATATTGGTTAAAGGATATGAAGTTTCAATTAGATAGGATGAATTCGTTCTGGAGATATATTGTATAGCACAGTGGCTATATTTAGTAATGATGTATTGGATTCTTGAAAATTGCTAAGAGATTAGTTCTTAAATGTTCTCACCACAAAAAAGTGAGGTGATATGAGGTGATAGATATGTTAATTAACTTGATATAATCATTTCACGATGTATACATATATCAAAACATCACATTATGCACCATAAATATATATAATTTTTATTTGTAAATTATACCTTAATACAGCTAAGAAAAATTTTTAATAAAATAATAAAAATAAATTTAAAATAAAGAAATAAGCTAAAATGCCAATATAACAATATAAAAATAAAACTGAATGCTAAGAAACACGTGATGACCCAAGAAAAGAGAGGAAAAAAGAAACAGAGGAACCAGAAAAAGTTGGGACAAATAGAGAAAACACACAGCAAGATAACAGACATGAACTATATCAACATGTACATTCAGTGTAAATGGATTAAACTCTCCAATTAGGAGGAAAAGACTCAGAGTGGCTAAACAACAATACCTAACTATATACCATACACAAGGAACATACTTTGGTATAAAGTATACAAATAAGCAGAGAGTTCTAAAACACAGAAAGTGACAATGCAAGCAACAAGCTGATGTGGTTAGATTAATGCCAAAGTGGACTTTGAAACAATAAGTACATTCACAGACAAATCGGGGTATGTCATAATTTTAAAAGGGTGAATTCTTCAAAGGACATTACAAACCTAAATGTATAGCAAATATTTACAAAACTAAAATATGTAGAGCAAATATTTACAAAACTAAAAGGAAAAAAGACAAATGCACAACCATGATTAAATATTTTATCATTACTCTCTCAGTAATTGTTAGAATAACTAAACAAATAATAAGTTTACAGAAGATCTGAACACTACTATCAATTAGTTTGACCTAATACCCAGCAATGTTCAGAATTCACATTCTTTCCAAATGCACATGGAATATTCATTAAATAGAATATACGCTGAGCCCTAAAATAAGTCTTAATAAATTTCAAAAAGTTGAAATACTACAGGATATGTTCTTGAAATAAACAAAATTAAATTTTAAAATTGTAACAATAGGAATCTAAAAAATCTTCCCCCAAAATGGAAATCAAACAATATACTTCGAAATAACCCAGGATCCAAAGAAAAATGACAAGAAGAATTAGAAAATATTTTCAATTGAATGATAATGAAAACACAACATATCAAAATTTGTAGGATACAACTAAAGCAATGCTTAGAGGGAATTTATTATTCTAAATGTTTTTATTAAGACAAAACCATCATTAAAAATATGATAAAAGCTAATTAAATTGAAAGATGTAATAGTTCGTGATTGGGAGAGTGAATATTATTAAAATATAATTCCTCCCTAAACTGTTCTATAGATTCAACACAGTCCAAATAAAATCTGAGCAGGTTTTTTTTTTTAATTAGACAGCTGATTTTAAAAATTATATGGAAATGAAAATTACCAAGAGTAGCCGAAATAATTTTGAAAAATAAGAACAGTTTTAAAAAACTGAAACTACCATTTCAATGCTTGCTATAAATTTATAGTAATCAAGACAATGTGGCATTGGTGTAAATACAGGTAAATTGATAACAAAACAATACAGGGTCTACCAGTAGATTCACACATATATGGCCAATTGATTTTTACAGACATCAATGTGATTCAATGGAAAAAAGATCAGGTGTTCTTTTCCAACACATGGTGTTAGAACCATGCATGTGAGAAATATTTCTTTTAAATTCATCTGAATTCTTATCTCACATGATCATATAAATTAATCCAAAATGAATCAGAGACCTAAACATGCAAATAAAACTCTAAAACTTATTTAAAAAAAAAATATCTTTTTGACCTGGGGTAAGCAAAGATTTCTTAGATGGGGTACAAAAAGTGGTAACCATAAAAGAAAAAAACAGTTAATTAGACTTCATCAAAAATTGAAAATACCAGGTGTTTACAAGATGTAGAATAATTGGAATTTTCATACATTTTAGTGGGAATGTTAAATGGGTACAACCATTTTATAAAACAGTTTGGCAACTTGTTATGACATTAAACATACGTTTACCATATGTCCCAGCAAATCATTTATAATAAATGTTCACTTAATATCAATGATAGATTCCTGGAAACTGTGACTTTAAACAAAACAATGTACAGCAGGTCAACATCTTTTACTTGTAACATTAATGAGAAAATAATTTAGCTTTGTCATAGGTTGAACTTATCAACAATGTTAAGTGAGAACTAATTGTACTAAGTATTTATCCAAGACAAATAAAAATATATATCCACAGAATACTTAGATAAAAATACTCATAGTATATTGACTCATAAAAGCCAAATTTGGAAACCCAAATGTCCATCAACAGGTGAATAAAGGAACATATTTCAGTATCTTTATACAAAGGAATACTACTCAGCAATAAAAAGTGAATCTGGTAATACATTCAACGTGAATGCATTTCACAGACCCAATATGGAGAGAAAGAAATTGACACAAAAGAGGGCATCTTGTAGAATTCTGTGTGATGGTAGAAATCAGAAGAGTGTTTACCTAAGGTGGTACTAAGGGGACAATGACTGCAAAGAGAGCAGTGGACTCCTGCTATGTTGGAAATCTCATAAGTGTTGATTAAGGTTGTAGCTACAAATGTGTATTCATTTGTTCAGTCTCATCAAGCTGTAACTTAAAATTTATGTTTTATTATATGTAAATTCCATCTCAATAAAGTTGCTTTTTAAACGAATGAGACTATTGGCTTACTTAATTAGTGCTATTAGTGAAACTGTTAATAATATAACAAAATCATAGACTGAGAAGGAAACATATTCAGGCATTCCTTTAACAACACCTAAGTGTACCCCACAAAGCAGACCAGTGATATTATCAGATTCGTGAGATTATCAGATTGTTCTTGTTTTTTTGTTTTGTTTTGTTTTGTTTTGTTGTTTGTGTTTGTTTTTTCAAGATGGTGGGTTAGAGACTTTTAGCATGCTTTAGCCACTTGGAAATAGCAAGACAGTGCATAAAGATTAACTCTCTGAGCTTTAATTCAATAAGGAAAACAGGAATCCACCAGAATCATGAAGGAAGTCCCAGATCCTGGTGAGGAAAATGCAGGCAAGCAGCTCCTGTGATGGCATCCAGCTGATAAAAGTGAGGTAGTCCCTAGTATGCAAGAGAGGCAGAGAGCCTTTCTCTGTGATTCACCTTTCCACTGGGGATCTGAGCAACCCAGGCTAAAAGGGAGCCCTTTGTTTCTCTCAAGCCCTGGAGCTAACTTGGGGAGAGGCTTGGAGACACTAAGAGGGAAAGACACCAGAAAAACCTGCAGGAATTTTCCAACACCCGGGACCAAAAGCAAGACATCATTTTTATTCCAGGTGCATACAAAGTCAGCCATTCTTTGGCAACCCAGCAGCATACCTGGGCATGCATTTTTTTGTCTCAGGCCAGAGGTTAGAGTGGTTGCTCTGGAGTGAGGTAGGGGCCTCCACAGCCAGAATTGTGGAAAACACGTCAGTAGTAGGCACTGGAATTGTGCTCTCCCCATCGCAGGCCTGGGGCTAGGGGAGAGCTACTACAGCTGCAGTTTCTCCTCGGTGGTGAGACTTGCAGCCAGGCCCAGCTTGGTGACCTGGAACTGGTCTATATGTGCCATTGCTGGATGCCCCAGCCTGCTCCCCTAATATTGTGGTGCAGCAGACCCTCTCTACTTCACCCCCAGTCAGAATTCCAGACATTCAAAACACCTGCTCACCTAGATTGGTAGCCTGAGCTGCCTCATTCTTCCTATGCAGAGATTCTGGAGCAGCAGGGCCTTCTCTGCTTCACAGCCAGGCAGATCTTCAGACATTCAGAGCTCCTACTTGACTGGAACAGCAGCCTGAGCCACCCCACCCTTCCTGTGCAGAGATTCTGGCAAAGCGAGACTCTCTTTACTCCATGCACAGGAAGATAGCCAAGCATTCAAAGAATCTAACACACCTGAATCAGCACCCTGAGTCAGCCCACCCTTCCTATGCAGGAATTTTGGTGAGTGGGACCCCCTCCACCTCTTACCCAAGCAGATCTCCAGGCAGTCAGAGCACCCATTCCTCTGGATTACAAATCACAGCTGCCTTACCATTCCTGTGCAGAGATTGTGGTGCAGTGGGGCCCTCTATACTTCATGCCCAGGCTGAACTACAGGCACCTAGAGCACCCACTCTGCTGGATTAGGAGTTTAGGCTGCCACCCCTACCCATGCAGAGAACTTGGGGCCAAGGAGGTTTCCCAACTCCATGCAGTATGAGAGTATGTAAAACAACTAAACACATCTGGGAACTTGGTGACCACCCACTGGATTGTCCCTCAGCACTGGTGCTTGTGCCTACCATCAGGGGAACTATAGGTGGGCATGCCTGGTCTGGCCATACCCATCTTGCCTCCCACCTCCACTGAGCTTAGCAGGGAGCTCAGACTATCATGCACTCTACAGATCAGCGCACTGTCTGAGGCAACAAAGAGCTTCTCCCAGTAAACAAGGGTCAAATACACACCTAGCTGCGTTGGCCACAGATGAATCTTACCCATACATGCCATCTACTGGCTTGTAGGTTGAACCACAGAACCAATTTTGTTTTTAAACCTGCCAAAAGAAGTACATAGGGCTATAGAAGCAAAGCCTGAAGACCCTATCCAACATTCTCTACAGTCACACCCCTTAGAGAGTGAGGAAAGAAAAGGGGAAAGAAAAAAACAGTAATATTACAAGGAAAGAAAGAAAAAAAAATCCTACCCACACAAAAATAATTACAAAAATCTACAAATGTCAGCATCTCCAGATGAGAAGAAACCAGTGCAAAAATGCTGGCACCATGAAAAATCTGAATGTAGTGACACCACCAAGGGATCACATTAGCTCTCCAGCAATAGCCCTAACCAAAATGGAAATTCAGAAATGACAGATAACAAATTTAAAGCATAGACTGCAAGGAAGCTCAATGAGATCCAAGACAAGATTGAAAATCAACAAAAAGATACTTCTAAAGTAATTTAGGAAATGAAGGAAGATATAAACATCTTAAAAAGAAATCAATCGGACCTGGAATTTAAAAGCTCACTTAAAGAATTTCAAATACAATTGAAAGTTTTATGAATAGACTGGACTAAGCAGAAGAAAAAATTTCAGAGCATGAAGACCATTCTTTTAAATAAACCCAGTCAGACAAAAAAAAAAGAAAAAAGAATTTTAAAAAATAAACAAAGTCTTTGTGAAGTATGAGATTATGTAAAGCAACTAAACCAATGAATTGTTGGCATTCCTGAGAGAGCAGAAGAAAAAGGCAACAACCTAGAAGACATACTTTGAGGGAATAATTTTTTTAAAAAGTCCTTAATCTTGCAAGGAAGTAGATACCCATACATAAGAAATCCAGAGAACAGAGAGAGGGGACAGACAGCATTAGAAGAAATACCTAATGTAAATGAAGAGTTAATGGATGCAGTACACCAACATGGCACATGTGTACATGTGTAACAAACCTGCACGTTGTGCACATGTACCCTAGAACTTAAAGTGTAATAAAAAATAAATAAATAAATAAATACAATTTTAAAATCCAGAAAACATCTGTGAGATATTATAGAAAATGAACATCACCAAGGCATATATTCACTGGACTGTCCAAAGTCAATCCAAAAAAAAAAAAAAAAAAAAAGGTAGCTATAGAAAAAGGTAAGATCACAAGTAACAGGAACTGCATCAGGCTGACAGTGGACTTCTCAGCAGAAACTTTACAAGCCAGGAGAGATTAGGGTCTTATTTTCAGCATTCTTAAAGAAATTCCAACCAATAATTTCACATCCCACATTAAGTTTCCTAAGAGATAGAGAAATAAAATCTTTTCCAAACAAACAAATGCTAAGAGAATTCATTACCACTAGACCAGCCTTATGAGAGATATTTAAGGGAGTTTTAAACAAGGAAACAAAAGAATGATACCTGCTATCACAAAAACAACACACTCAAGTGGATAGCCCACAGATCCCATAAGGTAAGCATGCAACAGAAACTACAAAACAACCATCTAACAACTTCACGATAGGATCAAAATCTTACATATCAATATTAACCTTGAATGTAAACAGTCTAAATCCATCCAAAAAATGCATTTTTTGATTTTGATTTAAAAGAAAAAAAAGACCCTTCTATCTACACTCTTGAAGAGACTCATCTCACATGTAATGACACTCATAGGCTGAAAGTAAAAGATTGGAGAAAAAGCTATCACACAAATGGAAAACAAAAAAACAGTAAGAGTCACTACTCTTTTATCAAATAAATGATACTTAAACATAATTTAAACCAGTAAAAAGAAAATGGCAAAAAAGGACATTACATAATGATAAAGAGTTCAATTCAACATGAAGACTTAATTTTCCTAAATATACACTCACCCAACATTGGAACACCCAGATTCATAAAACAACTATGTCTAGACCTATGAAAAGACTTAGACAACTACACAATAATAGTGGGGGTCTTCAATACCCCATTGACAGCATTAGACAGATCATTAGTGGGGGTCTTCAATACCCCATTGACAGCATTAGACAGATCATTGAGGCAGAAAATTAACAAAGAAACTCTGGAGTTAAACTTGACACTTAACAATTGGACCTAATAGATATCTACAGAACACTCCACCCATCAACCACAGAATACACATTCTTCTCACTTGCCACCAGAACATACTCTAAAGTCAAACACGTTTGGCCATAAAGCAATTCTCAATAAATTCAAAAAAATGAAATCATGCCAACCATACTCTCAGACTACAGTGGAATAAAAATAGAAATCAATACCACAAAGATTTCCCAAAACCACACAATTACATGGAAATTAAACAATTTGCTCCTGAATGACTTTTGGGTAAATAACCAAATTGACTAAGCATAGTGGCTCATGCCTGTAATCCCAGCACTTTGGAAGGCCAAGGCAGATAGATTGCTTGAACCCAGGAGTTTGAGACCAGTCTGGGCAATATGGCAAAATCCTGTCTCTACAAAAAAATACAAAGATTAGCCAGGCATGATGGTGCATGCCTGTATTCCTAGCTCCATGAGGGCTGAGAGGTAGGAGACTTGCTTCAGCCTGAGAAATCAAGACTGCAGTGAGCCATGATTGTGCCACTGCACTCCAGCCTGGGTGACAAAGTGAGACCCTGTCTCAACAAAAACAAAAATGAAATTAATGGAGAAATCAAAAATCCTCTGAAATAAACGAAAACAGAGACAAAATACCAAAATCTCTGGGATGCAGCAGGAGCAGTGTTAAGAAGAAAGTTTATAGCACTAAACACCTAACTCAAAAAGTTAAACAGATCTTGAATTAACAATTTAACATCACAATCAGGAACTAGGAAAACAAGAACAAACTAACCCCAAAGCTAGCAAAAGCAAAGAAATAACTCAGAGCAGACCTGAGGGAAATCGAGATCCCAAAATCCACACATAAGATCAATAAAACCAAAAGTTGATTCTTTAAAAGGATAAACTGGATTAATAGACCACTAGTTAGATTAATAAAAAAAAAAAAAAAAAAGCAGAAGCTCCAAATACACACGATCAGAAACAACAAAGGTGACATGATAAGCAATCCCAAGGAAATACAGAAAACCCTCAGAGACTGTTAAGAATTTCTTTATACCCACAAACTAGAAAATCTAGAGGAAATGAATAAATTCCTGGAATCACATAATCTCTCAAGGTGGAATCAGGAAGAAATTGAAATCATGAAGAGACCAATATCAAGTTCCAAAGTTAAATCAATAATAAAAAAATTTATCAACCAAAACCAGTCCCAGATTGCACAATTTCTACCACATGTACAAAGAAGAGCTGATACCAATTCTACAGAAATTGTTCAAAAAAATCAAGGAGGAGGTAAACTTTCCTAACTCATTCTATGAAGCCAGCACCACCCTGTACCAAAACCTGCCAAAGACACAACAAACAAAGAAAACTGCAGGCCAATGTCCCTCATGAGCATAGATGCCAAAAATCCTCCATAAGATATGAGCAAACAGAATCCAGTGGCATATGAAAAAGTTAATTCGCTACAGTCAAGTAGGCTTCATTCCTAGGATGCAAGGTTGGTTCAACATACACAAATCAATAAATGTGATTCACCACATAAAGAAAATTAAAAACAGAAACCATATGATCATCTTAATAGATCACCATAAAAAGCCTTTGATAAAATTCAACATCTCTTCATGATAAAACCCTCAACAAAACAGGTATTGAAGGAACATACCTCAAAATAATAAGAGCCATCTATGACAAACCCTCAGCCAACATCATGCTGAATGAGCAAAAGCTGGAAGAATTTCCCCTTGAGAACTGGAAGAAAACAAGGATGCCACTCTCATCATTCCTATTCAACATTGTACTAGAAGTCCTTGCCAGAGGAATCAGGCAAGAGAAAGAAATAAAAGGCATGCAAATAGGAAAAGAAGTCAAACTATCTCTAGTCATGCACAATATGATTCAACACCTAGGAAACCCTAAAGACTCTGCCAAAAGGCTCCTGGAACTCACAAACGACTCAAATAAAGTTTTAGGATACAAAAGCAATGTACAGAAATAAGTAGCATTTCTACACACCAATAACATTCAAGCCAAGAGGCAAATTAAGAATGCAATCCCATTTACAATAGCCACATAAAATATAAAAATACCTAGAAACACGTCTAACTAAGGAGGTGATGACCTCTACAAGGATAACTACAAAACACTGATGAAAGAAATCAAAGATGACACAAATGGAAAAACATTCCATGTTCAAGGACTGAAAGAGTCAATATCATTAAAATGGCCATATCACCCAAAGCAATCCACAAATTGAACGTTATTTCTATCAAACTACCAGTATCATTTTTCACAGAACTAGAAAAAAAACTATTCTAAAGTTTATATGAAGCAAACAAACAACAAAAAGCCCAAATAGGCAAAGCAATACTAAGCAAAAAGAACAAAGCCAGAGGTGTAACATTACCTAACTTCAAACTATGCTATAAGGCTACAGTAAGCAAAACAGCAATGGTACTGGTACAAAAGCAGACACATAGACCAGTGGAGCCAAATGGACAACTCAGAAATAAAGCCGTACACCTACAGCCAACCAATCTTCAACAAAGTCAACAAAAATAAGCAATGGGGAAAGGACTCCTATTCAATAAATGGTTCTGGGATAGCTGGCTAGCCATATGTGGAAGAATGGAACTGGAACCGTACCTTTTATCATATATAAAAGTTAACTCAAGATGGATTACAGATTTAAATAAAAGACCTCAAACTATAATAATCCTAGAAGAAAACCTAGAAAACACATCGGCCTTGGGAAGAATTTATGACTAAGTCCTCGAAAGCAATTGCAGGCTGGATATAGTGGCTCATGCCTATAATCCCATCACTTTGGGAGGCCAAAGCAAGAGGATCGCTTGAGTCCAAGAGTTTGACACCAGCCTGGGCGACATAGTGAGACCACATCCATACAAAAAATTTTAAAAATTAGCTGGTGTGGTGGTGTACAACTGTAGTCCCAGATCCTTGGGAGGCTGAGGTGGGAGGATTGCCTGAGCCCAGGACATCAACGCTGCAGTGAGCTATGGTTACACCACTGCATTCCAGCCTGAGTGACAATGTAAGACCTTGTCTCAAAAAAAAAAATTAAAATGAAAATTGACAAGTAGGACCCAATTAAGTGAAAGAGCTTCTGCACAGAAAAGTAAAATATCAACAGAGTAAACAGACAACCTGCAGAATGGGAAAAAATATTTCCAACTATGCATCTGACAAAGATTTGATATTCAGCATCTATAAGAAATTTAAACAATTCAATAAGCAAAAACAAATAACCCCATTAAAAAGTGGGCAAAAGTCATGAACAGACACTTCTCAAAAGAAGACAAACACACAGCCCACCAGCCCACAAACATACGGAAAAATGCTCAATATCACTAATCTTCAGAGAAATGCAAATCAAAACCACAAGGATATACCATCTCACACCAGTCAGAATTGCTATTATTGAAAAGTCAAAAAACAACAACAACCAACAACAACTGATGCTGGCGAGGCTGCAGAGAAAAGAGAACACTTATACACTATTGGTGGAAATATAAATTAGTTTAGCCCCAATAAAAGCAGTTTGGAGATTTCTCAAAGAACTTAAAACAGAACTATCATTCAACCCAGCAATCCCATTACTGCGAATGTATCCAAAAGAAAATAAATCATTCTATCAAAAAGACACATGCACTTGTATGTTCATCGCAGCACTGTTCACAATAGCAAAGACATGGAATTAACCTATAGACCAGATAAAGAACATGTACAACAGTGGACTGGATAAAGAAAATGTACATATATACCATGAAATACTACACAGCTAAAAAATAAATATATAAATAAATAACAAAATTATGTCCTTTGCAGCAACGTGGATACAGCTGGATGCCATTATCCTAACTGAATTAATGCAGGAACAGAAAATGCATGTTCTCACTAACAGGTAGGAGCTAAGCATTGGGTACTCATGGACACAACGTTGGAAACAATAGACATTGGAGACTACTGGGCAGGAGGGAGGGAGGGGGACATATTATATTCACTATGTGGGTGACAGGATCATTCATACTCCAAACCTCAATGTCACACATTACACCCATGTAACAAACTTGCACATGAATCTACAATAAAAGTTGAAATTATAAAAAAAAAAAAAAAAAAAAAAAGGAAAGATTGTTCTGGCAGCTATGTGGAGAATGGACAGGAAGGGGCCCAGAAAAGATGCAGACACGCCAAGTATTAGAGGAAGGCTGAAATAGACATGCAGAGAGGTCCACTAGAAAGTTGGTAATATCTGGAACCAGGGTAAAGAGAATTGCACAAATATAAAAGAGAATTAGGGAATAAAATTGATCTTACCTGACAATGAATTGAAGTATGAAAGTAAAGAAGCAGTCGAGGATGACACCAGGTCTTTATCCAGGGCAAGATACGTGGCAACACCATTTTTCAAGGGAGGAAACAATCGAAGAGGACCTGATTTGGGGAAAAGAGAATATCATTACTTTGGTTTTGGATGTGTTGAGTTTGAATGTGCCATTGAGATACCTAAGTGGAGATACTGAGTAAAGAGTGATTGAAAATCCTTATGAAGCACTGGTGTATAGATGGTATTTCGACTGGCATTTGCATGTCAATCATTAGAAAAGGAAGTAGAATAAAAATAAATAAAAGAGCCTGAGTCTTGAGGAATTCCAACATTTAATGGCTAATAGTAGAAGTATTGACCTGCAAAGGAAAATTAAAAGGTGTAGCCCAAGAAGTAGGGAGAAAGCAGGAAAGCAGGGTGTCAAAAAGGAAAAAGAAGCAGTAGTCTCTAGTTGCAAAAAGCCAGATGAGATGAAGACTGAGATGTGTTCATTGCATTTAGTAACATGGAAGACATTGATTACTTTTGTAAGAGCTATCTTTTTCAATTGAGTCATGGAGACACAAGCAAGATTGGAGTAGACTGAAGACTGCACCTTAAAACAACAGAGAATGTGTTCATCAATACACATCAAAACAATACTGTTTTGACTTGAAAACTGTTTTAAAACTGACAAACATCAGATGCAGTGCCTCATACCTGTAATTCCATTACTCTGAGAGGCCAAGCTGGGAGGATTGCTTGAAGCCAACAGATTGAGCCCAGCCTGGGCAACACAGCAAGACTCTGTGTGGATGATAATTAAAAAAAAAAAAATTGCTGAATGTGGTGGCTATAGTCCCAGCTCCTCAGGAGGCCCACTTGAGCCCAGGAGGTCAAGGCTATAGTGAGCTATGATCACACCACTACACTCCAGCCTGGGCTACACAGCAAGACCCTGTCTCTTGGGGGGAAAAAAAAAGACTGACAGAACAAGAAGTTGCCTCAAATGAAAATACAATTTATGATATTAACTTGTAAGTTAAAATGTATTATAAAACTCAGATCAGGCAGTTATATGAAGCTTGAGCATCAATATAAGTAATATTTTTAAACTATTATCATGAGATGAAACATGAAACAAATATCACTCTGTCATATTAACTCTGTTGTTGCCTAAAGTATATTTTGCTGTTGTTTTTTTACTAATTCAGAGAATAATTGTTTGTATGGTGCATTGCTTCTGAGGATTTTCACAGAACTTTTTCCATATGAATTTGACAACATATAACAGGGGGATAACCTGAAAAATCCTTGTATTGGACACCTCTCGGGCAGCACTTCAAACCTACCTGGCTGCATCTCTTCCTCCAGCCTCTGCCGGGGGAACAGTTTTACCCAGCTTTGATCAGCTTCACTCAGATGTGATCTGACAGAACCTAGCCTCAGGCATCCAGCATGGAACTCTTCCTTCCTAAGTGGGACTTGCCTGATGCCACAGCATGACATGACCAAGAGAACCCACTTGGCATTCATGCATGTGCACCCAGAACTACTGGACTACTGGGCTCACTCTTGGCCAGTGGGAACAAGGGCTGATGGAAAAATGCACACTCCGTTTTTCCCTAGGACGGCATTTCTGAGACTCCCTTCCTAAGGCTCCTAGAAAATCCAAACCGTCATCTAGGCAGTGAGGTCTCCCTAGCACCTTCTCTTCTGCCTTTCCCTTTTTCCCTGTTCTTCACTTCTGCTCCGTGGAGTCACATTTCAAAACATTCACACACAAGCCTTTTATCTCAGGCTCTGCTTTCAAGGGATCCTAGGCTAATATTCTAGTTCAGAAACTACAAATGAAGGCCCTTTGGCATGGCAGAAGGGGAAACCAACATTTTCTAAAAACTGAATTTGTGCTCCATATTTACTATTTCACGTAACACTCATAAGAACTGCAGACTGGCTCAACTGGGAAACTGGAGTCCAAGTTATTCAAAGTTACACAGTTTCACTGACTTTAGTTTATACGTTCTTATTCCCCGTACTGCTTCCAGTGATATCTTCCTTTGGCTATGGTCATAGATATATTTTTGGAAGTGAATAGTGAAGATAAATAGCAATAGCAACTATTATGCATTGAGGGCATATTTGTGCCAGACACTTGGCTAGGCACTTAATATTTCATCTTCACTGTAACTCTACAAGCTACCACTATCTCCATTTTATTCCAATAAAAATGGAGGCTAACTGTTCCAACATTCTCTACTGATAAAATGACAGTTAATACTTGTGCTTACCCTGTACCCCTAATATCTATGATCACATTTAATCCTCACACCTACCCATGAAATGGGTTCCTGTTGATCATCACATTACAGAGCCAGCAGCTCTAAAGCTTGTAGATGCCTTTTCCCCTACCAGACTGCCTCTCATTACAGGAAGAAGACAGGGAGAAAAACATGACAAGAAAAAATGATCTACCATAACCACTTCCTATGTCAACACGCTTTGAACAGAGCAATAGTCACACCCATAGTGGCTGCTAAAAATATGACTATGGCTTATTTCAGGAAGGATCTCTTCACTTCAGCACTATGACATTTTGGCCTGGATAGTTATTTGTAGAGGGAAGTGCCCTGTGCATCGTTGGATGTATAGCAGCATCCCTGGCCTCTAACCTCTAGGTGCCAATAACACCTCCCCTCCATTGTGACAACCAAAAATGCCTTTAGACTTTGGAAAAATTGCTTCCAGTTAAGAACCACTGGTTTACAACATTTTAAGCAAACATTTTTAATTCTGAAGTTTGAATTATATCAGGGCAATGGTCCTCTGTTGTTTGGGAATTCAATTGTGGAGATATGAATGAGAATTCAATTCAGTAATCCCCTCTGCTCCTCCCCTACTCTTATTCCCTTCCTTCCTTTGTTTCTTTTGCAAGTCCCAAGGATGCCTTCCACCCAATAAAAACAGACTCATGCACAGGAAGGGACTTGTTCCTGGGCCATGGCACCCCCTTCATTCTCATTAGATGTCTCTCCTTCAAGTCAAAATTTTTTCTAGCCCTGATTACCATACTATCTCCAGACTAAAAACAAAACCTATTTAATTGGCTCTACTACTAAATAGCAAGCACACCATATTACGAACATTGTTCCTATATTTACAAATCCAAAACATGATTGAAAATGTCAGTCTCAGCTTTGCAGCGGCCACCGCCACTGCCAGGAGCCCCAAACAATCAGCCATGGTCAACCCCACCGTGTTCTTCCACATTGCCGTGAATGGCAAGCCCTTGGGCCGTGCCTCCTTGGAGCTGTTTGCAGGCAAGTTTTCAAAGTCAGCCGAAAACTTCCGTGCTCTGAGCACTGGAGAGAAAGAATGTGGTTATAAAGGCTCCTGCTTTCACAGAATTATTCCAGGATGTATGTATCAGGGTGGTGACTTCACACGCCATAATGGCACTGATGGCAAGTACATCTATGGGGAGAAATTTGATGATGAGAACTTCATCCTGAAGCATAAAGGTCCTGGCATTTTGCCATGGCAAATGCTGAACCCAACGCAAACCATTCCCACTTTTTCATCTACACCGCCAACACTGAGTGGTTGGATGGCAAGCATGTGGTCTTTGGAAAGTGAAAGAAAGCATGAGCATTGTGGAGGCCGTGGAGTGCTTTGGGTCCAGGAATGGCAAGACCAACAAGAAGATCTCCACTGCTGACTGTTAACAGCTCTAATAAGTTTGACTTGGGTTTTATCTTAACCACCAGACCATTCCTTCTGTAACTCAGGATAGCACCCCTCCACCCCATTTGCCCACAGTGGCCTATAATCTTTGTGCTCTCGCTGCAGTTCCCTTTGGGTTCCCTTTGGGAGAGAACTCCCTCCTCTAGCCAAGGGAAGGGGTTCCATGTTTTCCTTGTTCCCTTCCATGCCTAGGTGGATTGTAGAGTTAAGTTTATAATTATGAAATAAAAACTAAATAACAACAACAAAAAAAAGAAAATGTCACTCTCTCAGTGTAGAAACAATATTCCCATAATCAAACATCCAAAGCAAATTGTATGATTTTTTGTATTATCCAGGATTTCAAGACTCTGTTTCAGGGCAGAAAAGCCAAGTAGAAACAATGGTCAACTTTCAGCATACCTACTTTCAGCAGCCTACTTTCTGCTTCTTATGCAAACATAACTATTATTCGTATTATTTTGTCCAAAATGTTAATATGAACTTATGTAAACATTCTAAATATGTGGATCATAAATACATACTACTGAATCAAAACTATAAGAAAGTAATATGATTGGTCCTAGAAGACTTTTACATATTTTCATAAACTATTAGTTCTTTTTAACATGTGTTATGCAAACAGGATAATGTAGATATGATATATAAGATGGTAAACACTATGAGTGCATACTCTTAGAAATTTGGTCAAATACATCTGGGTGCGGTGGCTCAAGCATGTAATCCCAGCACTTTGGGAGGCCGAGGGGGGGGGGTGGATCAAGAGGTCAGGGGTTCAAGACCAGCCTGACCAACATGGTGAAACCCCATCTCTACTAAAAATACAAAACTTAGCTGGGCATGGTGGCAGGAGCCTGTAATCCCAGCTACTCAGGAGGCTGAGGCAGGAGAATTGCTTGAACCCGGGAGGCAGAGGTTGCTGTGAGCTGAGATCACGCCACTGCATTCCAACCTAGGCGACAGAGCAAGACTTCGTCTCAAAAAAGAAAAAAAAAAGAAAGAAAGAAAGCAATTTGGTCAAATACAAAGTTCTTCTGAAAACTAGTCTCCCATGAATAACTTTCATAAAGTTCCATGATATCCCTACAACATCTTTTAAATAAATCTAGTGAGATGTTGCTAAAACAGCAAACTCAAAGATGACAGCAGAATTAGCCCAATAATGAAATCTATCCATTTTAGAAGCATTTTATATTGATACTTAGAGGTATAGTTTTCCACTTCTAGAGCCAATTTTTCCTAAGCCATTTATTCTAAAACATGTGTTTGGAAGACTGAGGATCACACAGCAGACATCTGGACCCTCCCTAATAGAAATGTTTTATTAGATTCTCAACCCAGTGAAAGCAAAGAAACAAAAATGGGCTTTTCAAAGATGGCTGAATAGGAACAGCTCCAGTCTGCAGCTCTCAGCGAGATCAACACAGAAAGCAAGCGATTTCTGCATTTACAACTGAGGTACCCAGCTCATCTCATTAGGACTGGTTGGACAGTGGGTGCAGCCCACAGAGAGCGAGCAGAAGCAGAGTGGGGCATCACCTCACCCAGGAAGCCCAAGGGGTCAGGAAACTCCCTCCCCTAGCCAAGGGAAGCCATGAGGGACTGTGCCTTGAGGAACGGTGCATTCCAGTCCAGATACTACACTTTTCCCATATGCTTCACAACCTGCAGACCAGGAGATTCCCTCGGGTGCCTACACCACCAAGACCCTGGGTTGCAAGCACAGCATTGTGTGGCCGTTTGGGCAGACACCAAGCTCGCTGCAAGAGTTTCTTTTCATACCCCAGTGGCGCCTGGAACACCAGTGACACAGAACTGTTCACTCCCCAGGATAGGGGGCTGAAGCCAGGGAGCCAAGTGGCCTAGATCAGTGGATCCCACCCCCATGGAGCCCAGCAAGCTAAGATCCACTGGCTTGAAATTCTTGCTGCCAGCACAGCAGTCTGAAGTCAACCTGGGACACTAGAGCTTTGGGCAGGTGAGGAGGGGGAGGTGTCCACCATTATTGAGGCTTGAGTAGATGGTTTTCCCCTCACAGCATAAACAAAGCCGCTGGGAAGTTCAAACTGGGCAGAGCCCACCTCAGCTTGGCAAAGCCACTGTAGCCAGACTGCCTCTCTATATTCTTCCTCTCTGGGCAGGGCACCTCTGAAAGAAAGGCAGCAGTCCCAGTCAGGGGCTTACAGATAAAACTCTCATCTCCCAGGGACAGAGCACCCGGGGGAAGGGACGGCTGTGGTTGCAGCTTCAGCAGACTTAAACATTCCTGCCAGCCAGCTCTGAAGACAGCAGTGGATCTCCCAGCACAGCACTCAAGCTCTGCTAAGGGACAAACTGACTCCTCAAGTGGGTCGCTGACCCCCGTGCCTCCAGACTGGGAGATACCTCCTAGCAGGCGTCAACAGACACCTCATACAGGAGAGCTCTGACTGGCATCTGGCAGGTGCCCCTCTGGAACGAAGCTTCCTGAGGAAGAAATAGGCAGCCATCTTTGCTGTTCTGCAGCCTCCACTGGTGACACTCAGGCAAACAGGGTCTGAAGTGGACCTCCAGCAAATTCCAGCAGACCTGCAGCAGAGGTGCCGGACTGTTAGAAGGAAAACTAACAAACAGAAAGGAAGAGTATCAACATCAACAAAAAGGATGTCCATATAAAAACCCCATCCAAAGGTCACCAACGTCAAAGACCAAAGGTAGATAAATCCATGAAGATGGGGAGAAACCAGCACAAAAAGGCTGAAAATTCCAAAAACCAGAACACCTCTTCTCCTCCAAAGGATCACAACTCCTTGCTAGCAAGGAAACAAAACTGAACAGAGAATGAGTTTGACGAATTGACAAAAGTAGGCTTCAGAAGGTGGGTAATAACAAACTCCTCCGAGCTAAAGGAGCATATTCTAACCCAATGCAAGGAAGCTAAGAACCTGGAAAAAAAGGTTAAATGAATTGCTAACTAGAAAAACCAGTTTAGAGAAGAATATAAATGACCTGATGGAGCTGAAAAACACAGCATGAGAACTTTGTGAAGCATAAACAAGTATCAATAACTAAATCGATCAAGCAGAAGAAAGGTCAAGATCAACTTAATTAAACAAAGTGGGAAGACAAGATTAGAGAAAAAAAGAATGAAAAAGAATGAACAAAGCCTCCAAGAAAAATGGGACTATGTGAAAAGATCAAATCTATGTTTGATTGATGTACCAGAAAGTGATGGGGAGGATGGGACCAAGTTGGAAAACACTCTTCAGGATATTACCCAGGAGAACTTCCCCAACCTAGCAAGACAGGCCAACATTCAAACTCAGGAAATACAGAGAACACCACAAAGATACTCCTCAAGAAGAGCAACCCCAAGACACATAATCGTCAGATTCACCAAGGTTGAAATGAAGGAAAAAATGTTAAGGGCAGCCAGAGAGAAAGGTCGGGTTACCACAAAGGGAAGCCCATCAGTTAACAGTGGAACTCTTGACAGAAACCCTACATGCCAGAAGAAGGGCCAATATTCAGCATTCTTAAAGAGAAGAATTTTCAACCCAGAATTTCATATCCAGCCAAACTAAGCTTCATAAGCAAAGGATAAATAAAATCCTTTACAGACAAGTAAATGCTGAGAGATTTTGTCACCACCAGGCCTGCCTTACAAGAGCTCCTGAAGGAAGCACTAAACACGGAAAGGAACAACCAGTACCAGCAACTGCAAAAACATGCCAAATTGTAAAGACCATTGACACTATGAAGAAACTGCATCAACTAACGGGCAAAATAACCAGCTAACATCATAATCACGGGAACAAATTCACACATAACAATATTAACCTTAAATGTAAATGGGCTAAATGCCCCAATTAGAAGACACAGACTGGCAAATTGGATAGTCAAGACCCGTCAGTGTGCTGTATTCAGGGGACCCATCTCACATGCAAAGACATGCATAGGCTCAAAATAAAGGCATGGAGGAATATTACCAAGAAAATGGAAAGCAAAAAAAAGCAGGGTTTGCAATCCTAGTCTCTGAAAAAACAGACTTGAAACAAACAAAGATCAAAAGAGACAATGAAGGCCATTACATAACGGTAAAAGGATCAATGCAATAAGAAGAGCTAAATATTCTAAATATGTACCCAATACAGGAGCACCCACATTCATAAAGCAAGTTCTTGGAGACCTACAAAGAGACTTAGACTCCCACACAATAATAGTGGGAGACTTTAACACCCCACTGTCAATATTAGATCAACAAGACAGAAAATTAACAAGGATATCCAGGACTTGAACTCGTCTCTGAACCAAGCAGATCTAATAGACATCTACAGAACTCTCCACTCCAAATCAACAGAATATACATTCTTCTCAGCACCACATCACACTTATTCTAAAATTGACCACATAATTGGAAGTAAAACACTCCTCAGCAAATGCAAAAGAACAGAAATCATAACAAACAGTCTCGAAGACCACAGTGCAATCAAATTAGAACTTGGGATTAAGAAACTCACTCAAAACCTCACAACTATGTGGAAACTGAACAACCTGCTCCCGAATGACTACCAGGTAAATAACAAAATGAAGGCAGAAATAAAGATGTTCATTGAAACCAATGAGAACAAAGACACAACAAACCAGAATCTCTGGGACACATTTAAAGCAGTGTGTAGAGGGAAATTTATAGCACTAAATGCCCACAAGAGAAAGCAAGAACGATCTAAAATCAACATCCTAACATCACAATTAAAAGAACTAGAGAAGCAAGAGCAAACAAATTCAAAAGCTAGCAGAAGACAAGAAATTACTAAGATCAGAGCAGAAATAAAGGTGATGGAGACAAGAAAAATCCTTCAAAAAATCAATGAATCCAAGAGCTGTTTTTTTTTAAAGATCAACAAAATCGACCGCTAGCCAGACTAATAGAGAAGAAAATAAAGAAGAATCAAATAGATGCAATAAAAAATGATAAAGGGGATATCACCATTGATCCCACAAAAATACAAACTACCATCAGAAAATACTATACACCTCTACAAAAATAAACTAGAAAATCTAGAAGAAATGGATAAATTCCTGGCACATACATCCTCCCAAGACTAAACCAGGAGGAAGTCAAATCCCTGAATAGACCAATAACAAATTCTGAAATTGAGGCAGCAATTAATAGCCTACCAACCAAAAAAAAAAGGCCAGGACCAGAGGGATTCATAGCCAAATTCTACCAGAGGTACAAAGAGGAGCTGGTACCATTCCTTCTGAAACTATTTCAAACAATAGAAAAAGAGGGAATTCTCCCTAACTCATTTTATGAGACCAGCATCATCCTGATACCAAAACCTGACAGAGACACAATAAAATAAGAAAAGTTCAGGCCAATATCCCTGATGAACATAAATGCGAATATCCTCAATAAAATACTGGCAAACCAAATCCAGCAGCATATCAAAAGGTTTATCCACCATAATCACATCGGCTTCATCCCTGGGATGCAAGGCTGGTTCAACATATGCAAATTAATAAACGTAATCCATCACATAAACAGAACCAATGACAAAAACCACATGATTTTCTCAATAGATGCAGATGTTGATCTTTCAACAAAATTCAACAGCCTTTCATGCCAAAATCTCTCAATAAACTAGGTACCAATCGAACGTATCTCAAAATAATAAGAGCTATTTATGAAAAACCCACAGCCAATATCATACTGAACAGGCAAAAATTAGAAACATTCCCTTTGAAAACCGGCACAAGACAAGGATGCCCTCTCTCACCACTCCTATTCAACATAGTACTGGAAGTTCTGGCCAAGGCAATCAGGCAAAAGAAAGAAATAAAGGGTATTCAATTAGGAAAAGAGGAAGCCAAATTCTCTCTGTTTGGAAGTGACATGATTGTTTATTTAGAAAATCCCATTGTCTCAGCCCAAAATCTCCTTAAGCTGATAAGCAACTTCAGCAAAGTCTCAGGATATAAAATCAATGTGCAAAAAACACAAGCATTCCTATACACCAATAATAGACAGAGAGCCAAATCATGAATGAATTCCCATTCACAATTGCTACAAAGAGAATAACACACCCAGGAATACAAGGGATGTGAAGGACCTCTTCAAGGAGAACTAGAATTCACTGCTCAGGGTAATAACAGAGAACGCAAACAAATGAAAAAACATTCCATGCTCATGGATTGAAAGAATCAATATCATGAAAATGGCCATACTGCCCAAAGTAATTTATAGATTCAATGCTATCCCCATCAAGCTACCACTGGCTTTCTTCACAGAATTAGAAAAAGCTACTTTAAATTTCATATGGAACCAAAAAAGAGCCTGTATAGCCAAGACAATCCTAAGCAAAAAGAACAAAGCTAGAGGCATCATGCGACCTGACTTCAAACTATACTACAAGAGTACAGTAACCAAAACAGCATGGTACTGGTACCAAAACAGATATATAGACCAATGGAACAGAAGAGAGGCCTCAGAAATAACACCACAAATCTACAACCATCTGATCTTTGACAAATCTGACAAAAACAAGCAATGGAGAAAGTATTCCCTATTTCGTAAATCGTGAAATAGGCTAGCCATATGCAGAAAACTGAAAGAACCACTTTCTTACACCTTACACAAAAATTAACTCAAGATAGATTAAAGACTTAAACCTAAGACCTAAAACCATAAAAACCCTAGAAGAAAACCTAGGCAATATCATTCAGGACAAAGGCATGGGCAAAGACTTCATGACTAAAACACTAAAAGCAATGGCAAAAAAGACAAAATTGACAAATGGGATCTAATTAAACTAAAGAAGTTCTGCACAGCAAAAGAAACTATCATCACAGTGAACAGGCAACTTACAGAATGGGAGAAAATTTTTGCAATCTATCCATCTGACAAAGGGTTAATATCCAGAATCTACAAAGAACTTAAACAAATTTACAAGAAAAAAAAAAATCAAAAAGTGGGCAAAGGATATGAACAGACACTTCCCTAAAAAAGACATTTATGCAGCCAGCAAACATGAATAAAAGCTCTTCATCACTGGTCATTACAAGAATGCAAATAAAAACCAAAATGAGATACCATCTCATGCCAGTTAGAATGGTGATCATTAAAAAGTCAGGTAACAACAGCTGTTGGAGAGGATGTGGACAAACAGGAACACTTTTACACTGTTGGTGGGAGCGTAAAATTAGTTCAACCATTGTGGAAGACATTGTGGTGATTCCTCAAGGATCTAGAACCAGAAATACCATTTGAACCAGCAATCCCATTACTGGGTATATACCCAAAGTATTATAAACCATTCTACTATAAAGACACATGCACACATATGTTTATGGTAGCACTGTTCACAATAGCAAAGACTTGGAAACAACCCAATTGCCCATCAGTGATAGACTGGATAAAGAAAATGTGGCACATATACACCATGGAATACTATGCAGCCATAAAAAAGGATGAGTTCATGTCCTTTGCAGGGGCATGAATGAAGCTGGAATCCTTCATTCTCAGCAAACTAACACAAGAATAGAAAACCAAACACGACATGTTCTCACTCATAAGTGGGAGGTGAACAATGAGAACACATGGACACAGGGTGGGGAATATCACACAATGGGGCCTGTTGGGGGGTGGAGGCCTGGGGGAGGGATAACATTAGAAGAAATACCTAATGTAGATGACTGGTTGATGGGTGCAGTAAACCACCATGGCACGTGTATACCTATGTAACAAACCTGCACGTTCTGCACATGTATCCCATAACTTAAAGTATAATTTTTAAAAATGTGCTTTTCAATTTACTAAATTCTTACATATGCATGATCAATTCTAAGCATTCAAAGGAAGAGGTAATTGCATAAGATAAATAACAATGACTTAATAAAAGTTAAAAAGTAATTGGTACTAAAGTTGGTTAAACTTTGGGTCTTCGTTGTTTTGTCTTAATCTCATTCTAAAACTTAGTGTTAAAATAAAAATGATTTCCATTAGCCAAATAATGGAGATTCCATTTAGGAAAGCAACAATGTGTATAGACTAATGTGCACCAAATAAATAAATAAATACCTATATAAATTTTTCTTCTAAATAAAAATTTAAAGGAAATTTTGTCTTAAATGAAAATGTGTTGCTTACAGAGTTATTGTGAGAAATAAATAAGATTATACAAGTAAAAGTATTTTGTAAACCTGAGTATGCTATATAAAATGTGGTATTTCTATTTGCTCAATTTTCCACAAATTTCTCCAAGTATTAGCTTACTGAAATATTCCCAATGACAATTGGGAGCAGTGACTCATGCCCGTAATCCCAGCACTTTGGGAGCCTGAAGCAGGAGGATCACTTGAGCCCAAAAGCTCAAGATCAACCTGGGAAACATAGTGAGATCCTGTCACTATAAAGAATTTAAAAATTAGCCAGATGTGGTGGTGTGTGTCTGCAGTCCCAGTTACTTGGGAGGCTAAAGTAGAAGGATTGTTTAAGCCCAGGAGGTCAAGGCTGCAGTGAGCTATGATCATGCCACTGCACTCCAGCCTAGGTGGGCAATAGAATGGGACTCCATCCCCAACTTCCCGGCAAAAAATGCTCGATGTCTTGTGCCATCTCCCTCCTGGCCCCTTCCTGCCTTGTCCCATGTCTCCCACTATTCATGAGAATATCTCACATCCAAGATAAGTACTTTATCACAGAGCTATAGTATATTAAGAAGTCAAAAAAAAAAATGCAGCTGCAAATCAATGAACAAATCATAAACAAACACTAATCCTCAATTGTATGTCTTTAGACTTTGTCAAAATCGTGCCCAATTGAGAACAGCCAGTTTATGGTATTTTAACCAAATACTTTTGATTCTGCGGTTGAACAAAGCATGTCAGGGATTTCAGAAGGATATCCACTTTTTTAAGTATTCTATTGTAGATATATAAACAGGGTTTGAATCCAGTACCCAATTATAAAACCCCTTTAACTCATCTGCAGTGACATGTTTTTCCACTTTCTAAGTTGGAAACTGCGCTTTGAGATCCCCTAGCACAGGCACTGAGCCCTCCAGCTTCCCCCGGATCCCCTTGCAACCACAAAGTTTTGAAAGCAGCAGGGGGACTTCCCCACCCTGACCCCCAGAGTCTGTCCTTGCCCTGTTCTCAGTACCCCCTAGCTATTTTACCTACGATGGCTAAACTTTCCACTTTCTGAGGAACTGCAAACTGTTATGGTCAGCGTGGCCCACGCTACACCTGAGACATGAATTCAACACATCTAGAAACTTTCATCATGCTGTCAATACCAAGGAGAAAGGAATTTTTTCTTATGATTTGCATTTGTACCTAAAAGGGTTTTTTTTCTCTATTGGATTTGCCAAAGGCATCTTTGCTCATGGCCCTCACACTCCTTATTGCCCTTTTCCATTTTGTGACTCAATATTACAGTGTTTCTACAAATATTGTTAATATTTGCCTCCTGTTTTGAAGGGTTTGAAATATCAGGGAACAAGAAACAAATGTCAGTACTTTGACTGAGCCCGGTTATTTTCAGGTCGGCTTTGGATTTAAAGATTAGGGGCCAGTCCTATATACAAGCAAAAGTGCCTTCACTGTGAAGAAGACCCCAGGGGACAAAATTAGACCAGTTAGTTGATAAAATAAATAATGATAATAATAATAACTAAAATTTCAGCACTTACTCTGCATTAAGCATATGCTAGCTGTTTTACATGTGCAATCCATCTGACCTTCATAACTCAGTGAAGTGGAGTATAAAATACCAGCCCTAGGTAAGAAAGCTGGTGAGTAATGAGCCAAGGATAGAAAGAAGGCTGCCTGGATTGCAAATCCATTCTGCCAGCAATAGGGCCTGACCGTGAGGTGAGAGGAGGACAGAACTGGGAGAGAACGGAGTGGAGGTTCCAAATGGTTCTTTGTCTTCTTAAGAAATACTGATTCTTGCACTTCGGAAGGCCGAGGCTGGCAGATCACTTGAGGTCAAGAGTTTGAGACCAGCCTGGCCAACATAGCAAAACCCCATCTCTACTAAAAATATAAAAATAGCCAGATATGGTTGTGGGCACCTGTAATCCCAGCTACTCGGAAGGCTGAGGCAGGAAAATTGCTTGATCCCCAGAGGCGGAGTTTGCAGTGAGCAAAGATCACACCACTGTACTCCAGCCTAGGCGACAAACAAACAAAAAAAACCTTACACTTCTAATGGACTGTCTTGGTTAAAAAGTACTGTGAGCTTTGTTTATTTGTGTGTGAATTCATAAATCACAAGTGAGTTTAAGATAATTGCAGTTCCCCATTCATGGACTGGTACCTCGTAATACACGCATCAAAGAGTTTGATGTCCAGTCAATGTTGAGAAAAACTGCTGTGGAAAGTTCACATGGATTCTGAAGACACCATCCATTTCGGGTTTTGACACATGGTTTGACATAGTAATTCCTACTCCACAATAAACCAAATCCTATTCATTCCTCCCTGAAGTCATACACATTAGCCCATAGGTGGCCAGAAGGTACAAGGCCTCTCTATGGGAGGCAGAGGTTTCAGTGAGCCAAGATTGTGCCACTGCACTCCAGACTGTGTGACAGAGTGAGTAAGACTCTGTCTCAGAAAAAAAAAAAAAAAAAGAAGAGAGAGAGAGAGAAATATTGATTCTTGGAGCCCCAGTCTATCAACCCCACAAGAAGGGGTTGGGACACAGAGGTAAGAAAGAAAGAGTGAAGGAAACTTGTACCTCCTCCAATTAAGCATGCCTCCTCCTATGTGTCTCTTCATCTGTGTCCTCTGCAGTGTGCTTTGTATTCAACCAGAAAATATCAGTGTTTCCCTGAGTTCTGTGAGTTGCTACAGTAAATTAATCAAACTCAAAGAGTGGGGCACGGGATCCCCAACTTGAAGTCAGTCAATCAAAACTTCTGGAGGTCTGGACTTGGGAATGGTGTGTGGAGCAATCTTGGGGAATGAGCCTTCAATCTGTGGGATCTGGAACTGTCTCTGGGTAGACAGCATTGGAGCTGACTTAGAGGACTCCCAGCTGGTGTTCACTACTGGGTTTGGAAAAAAACCCACACATCTGATCGTACAAGTCTTCCGTGTTGATGATTGTTGTGGTGTGAGAGTAGAGGAAAAACACTGTAGAGAGAGCTCTCTGTGCATGGAGAGGTAAAGAAAGTTCTTATCAGCAACAAGGGAGAGGCTGACAGACACTGCTTAGAAACAGAGTTTCCTGGTTCCAGAGGTTCAAAGCCAGAGTTGCTGTCAGTCCATTGGAGGAGATGCAATTGCTGAGCAAGTGTTCTCTTGAAAGCCTCTTACCTGAATTCCTGACGTCCTAAGGAATATCTAGTGATAAACCTTGTAAAGCAGGAGCGGGGTGAAGGACATGAAAGACTTCCTTGTGGGGTTTTTTAAAGTCCTTAGAAACAGTTCTTATCTGAGACTTGGAAGCATGAGCCACCTCTCCTTCAGGCCTTCCTGGCCCTATGGGGTCTGAGTTTGACGAAAGTCATCTCATCTTTGCACCTATGACTTTCCTATTGGGTGTCTGCAGTGAAGGGATTGGGTTACAAAGTTTAATCTGAGCAGTTCAGGGGTTTGGTTCAGGGCAGGGCTTGTTTCTACATCATTAGCAAAAGGGTTAATTTTTCAGTATTTTCTAAAAACAACCTAAGGTGCTTTATCAGTACCTGGAGATGTTCAAGGCCTCAGCTTGTGTTCGAGCCTGCAGATGAAAACATGCACCCGTCTTCTGCCCTGGAAACATCAATGTTTTTCACTAATAGTCTTCCCAATACCCTCAAGAGCAAGGGGAGTTATAGAAGGCGGGATGGGGGAAAATAGGAAAAATATTATTTCTTCCACAAATGGGAGCAAAGTAGAATATATGAATAGAGTGATAAATGAGGCATATGTACCTTGAATGAAAGCCATGATATAGAAATCAGATTTGGGCAATTACCTTAGTAAATACAATTTCTGAGGAAAAAATTACAGAAAAGTATCAGTCAGCTCCAGAGGTTTTTGCTTTCCCCCCAAATTACAGGATCATTAAACCTCATTACAGAAGTCTCCAGCATACTGTTTTCTTCTGCATTATGTTGACTTGTTAATTACATTGAAAATCCCCATAATACAAATAATTTATAAAGAAAAGAGGTCTAGTTGGCTGTACAGGAAGCATGATATTGGCATCTGCTCAGCTTCTGGGGAGGCTTCGGGAAACTTTCAATCATGGTGGAAGACAAAGGGAGAGCAAGCACCTCACATGGCCAGAGCAGGAGAAAGGAGGAGAGGGGGCAGGTGCTACATACTATTAAACAACCAGATCTCATGAGTACTCACTCACTATTGTGACACAGTGCCAAGGCGGAAAATCCACCCCCATGATTCAATCACATCCCACCAGGGCCCACCTTCAACACTGGGGATTACAATTCAACATGAGATTTGAGCAGGAACACAGATCTAAACCATGTCCTATGTCTGCTCATTTTTCTCTAAAACTCATTCACGTTTATATGTTTAATCTGTGCCCTATTAATGTCTGGTGCTGATCTGGTGCTACATACGTGTGTCTCTCAGTCTGCAAATGTTCTCAATGTAAGATGGCAAAAGGAAAAGACTTCATCCCCCAGGTCACTTACCAGTGAACACTTTTTGAATGATTACTTTGCATTTTTGTGCCACATAATATCCTAATGCCTTGTGTGTGTTAGTTTATTTGTTCCTCATGTCTCTGAATGAGGCACTGCACTAGCTACAGTTCAAACCTTAGTAAGGCGGGGCGTGGTGGTTCACCCCTATAATTCCAGCACTTTGGGAGGCTGAGGCGGGCAGATCATGAGGTCAAGAGATCAAGATCATCCTGGCCAACATGGTGAAACCCCATCTCTACTAAAAATAGAAAAATTAGCTGGGTGTGGTGGTGGGTGCCTGTATTCCCAGCTACTTGGGAGGCTGAGGCAGGAGAATGCTTGAACCTGGCAGGCGGAGGTTGTGGTGAGCCAAGATCACATTACTGCACTCCAGTCTGGCAACAGAGCGAGGTTCAAGATTCCATCTCAAAAAAAAAGAAGAAAAAAAAAAAAAACCTTAGTAAATAGAAGAGACATCTAAATATCTCTCAAACCCATCCATAGTTTATGGTCTTTCTGCCACCTTTACAGTGCCTAACACTATGCCAAGTGGGAAGACAAAAAGTATTGTTTTGACTTAATTAAGCCAACATTTATTGAGAGTCTAAATGAAAAGAATTGTGACAGACACTGTGGAGTAGTGGGGTCTCAAGGAGTGGTGACTTTTCTTTCAGGGGACATTTGACAATGTCTGAAAACATTTTTTGTGTTCACAGTTGGGAAGAAGGTGCTATTGGCATCTAGTGGGTAGGGTCAGTGTCTCTACTAAGCATTCTACAATGTGTAGGACCCTTCCCCACAGCAACAAAGAATCACCCAGCCCCAAATGTCAATAGTGCTGAGGTTGAGAAGTCGCGCTGTAGGGCACGACTTCAGAGGTTAACATTACAGCTTGAATGCTAAGTTCTAGGAGGACAGGCGCTGTATCTGTCTTATTCATAGTGGAATGCCCAGGCCAAGTCCAATACCTTGCACCTAATAAGGATTCAGTAAACAGCACTTACATTATTGCATATAGTAAAATAAATAAGGTAAATATACACATGACTCAAAGAGAACATGAAAAAGGAAAGTCCCATGAAAAGAATACAAATAAAGGGCTTTGGGGCTTCAAGGCACAAGAAATCACATCCAATTGAGCAGAAAAAGAAAGACCATGCAAAAGACAGATCTGAGGTGGAATAGGAAGGGCAATTATGGTTTCAGCAAGAGGAGAGGGTGAGAAAATCACATGAAAGTAGAGGAACAACCTGAGAGAAACACTGATAATTGAGGAGCTGTCCAGTTAGGGTGGTGAAGGGAAAAAGTAAGACAGGGAAGAGAAACAGTTTGGAAAGGTAGATTGGATCTCATGGTTGTAACATACCATGAACGCCTGGGTGAATAATTCACATAAGACATGGAAAGAATAAGAGGCCAGGAGATCTCAATTGCCCTATTGTAAAAGACTTCCAACTAGAGATGTAATGAGGAAGCACTAGGAGTTGGGTTTACACAATATTTGGAAGATAAAAATCCACATTTCTTGGCAAGTAACTATGTAGAATCAGTATAGCAAGTGAATAAGCCAAAAATGATTACCTACGTTTCATTCTATATAGAAAGAGGAAACTCAGCTTGAAAGGTTTAGGAATGGGAGAATTAATAATTAATTTTAGACATGGAGTGTAAATGAAAGATGTTTAACAGTTTTTGAACATTTCAGAATGCAAGATTCTGAAGCACAGAATAAAAATGAAGGCTAAAGAAAGAAAGAAATTTGCAAAAATCTAGATGTTAATGATGGTGCTTATGCAACATAAACCAGGGAAAGGGTCAAGTGAGAGGCCCACTTTCTGAATTTTGGGGAACTCCTTTGTTTAGTTGACAAGGGAAGCAAACAAAGAAAATGGAAGATGATTGGGAAGAGAATCAAAACAGTGCTTTGTTAGAGAGAACAAGACGTGAGAGTCTGAAGAAAAGAGGAGGTAGTTGGGCCTATGGGATGCTATGGGAAGTTGGAAAAGATGAGGTCTGAAGACAAATCATTGACCTTGATTATTAAGGGGTAGTTGACAGCTCTGAGTGATCAGTTTAGGCAATGTGGTCAGGAAACAAGACAAATTACGGGGTGCAAAGGAGTTGATGAGAAAGTGATAAGTCTTGTTATGATGCTGTATTAGGGTCCTTCAGATAAAGAGAAACAATAGGAGACAGATACATATATATATACATACATACATATATTATCATATATATGTGTGTGTGTATATATATCATATATATATTAGAAGGAGATTTATTATGGGAATTAACTCATGCAACTATGGAGGAGAAGTCCCACAATATGCCATCTGAAAGCCAGAGAACCCAGGAAGTCTGGTAGTATAATTCTGTCCAAGTCTAAAGACCTAAGATCTAGGACAGTTAATGGTATAACTCCCACTTCTGGGTGGCAGGAGCAGGGGACTCTTCTGGAGTTCAAAGACCCAAGAATCAGAAGTTCCACTGTCCAAGAGCAGGATAAAATGAATGTACCAGCCCAGAGAGAGAAAATTCACTCTTCTTCTATGTTTTGTTCTATTCAGGCCCTCGATGGATTGGATGATGCCTGTCCACATTGGTGGGGGTGGATCTTCTTTACTCATTCTAATTATTTAAATGTTAATCTTTTATGGAAACACCCTCACAGACACTCCTGGAAATAATGTTCTACCAGCTATCTATCTGGGCATCTCTCAACCCAGTCAAGTTGACATAAAATTAACCAACAAGATGGAAAGTTAAGATAATATTGTAATGTGTATATATTTTATCTTCCCTCTCTTTGGATTTGCTACTCCATTGCATCTCCATGATAACTTTTGAAAGTGAACAATAATGAAAAAGACAATTCACTGGGGAAAATATGGATTACCTAAACAACCAATGTCTGAATTGTAAACAGGTTGCCTTCCAAATATTAATTTAAGTATTATGGTACTCAAAAATGCTTTCCTGTAGAGAAAAAAAAAAAGTGACAAGTTGTAATTAGATTTCTACACCTAGTTAGTCCTCCAAATTATTTAAATCATGACATACTAAAAATAAAATTTTATTTCAACTATTATGTTAATTCTATAACATTATTTAGAATTTTTTTTTAAGCAAAGATAAGTGACATTTTATGTTTTCTCTGTGGCAAGTCTTCCTTTGTGGATTTATGCTTGGGCAACTATAATATGAGGATACCAATAGCTTTTGCATTAGAGAAACTAGTCCTTTACATTGGCATAAAGAAAAATATTTTACTGTATTTGCCTAAAAGATTAACTTTATAGCCTAGTCCCTTCCCAGCATATTAAATGGGTCCACAACAGACCCTTATTATGAACCCCAGAGATCTCCCCTCCTCCAACATTGCTCCTTTTTGTTTTATGTAGTCAGTCATAAAGTATGGTCAAAAGCTGGGGAATGCTTCTAGCACACACACATGCACACGCACACATGGGTGTATTCATCCATTCAACAAATATCTATGAGATGCCAACAGGTAATGAGTTTCTTATCCTGAAGGCTAGCTGACCAGAAAAAAAGTTGGATTTCTACAAACTTTAATGGCTACTGGCTATGGCCCAGTGCTTAAGACAATGGTTCCTGGCTAAATACAAGGCTTGTGCCACAGCCACTCATGATGCCAAGGGTAAGATTCCTGCATTCTCAGTCTTGAAGGCCTTATGAGGGGAATTTATGTATTGTCACAACATAGAATCACAGCTCCTCATCTAAGCAGGGAAAGGGTTGATGTTACCCCAAACACAAAACCAAGCTGTAAGAACAGAACTGGAGCCAAAGTTCTGCCACTTTATAATGCCTTTGTATCCAGGGAAGTGGATGATGCTTATGTAATCATGCAGCTTAAAAGGGCCATAGCCTAAGGGTCAGGGACTCTCTCCTGGAGTCTAACATCTGTACTTGCTAGATCTCTGAGCAGATGCCCTGTAAAGCAATGAGCAACAGGGGACCTGTTATTGCTCCTGTCTCTATGAGTTTTCCCCATAAACACTATTCCAGCAGGCATAGTGCATGTGCTGCTTGGCCATTTGCCCTTGATGCACAAGTACCAACAATAAATCAGGCACTGGAGACAGAAGTAAACGAAACACAAAGTCCCTGCCCTCAAGCTCACATTCTCCTGCGAAGAGAGAGAGCCAATAAACAAATAAGTACACAATGTACCAAGTGGTGATAAGTTATCAAAGGCATAATAAAGCAGTGGAAGGAAAGAGAGTGGTCCCAGGGGTACACAGGGGTGTTAGTGCCAATCACTCTTTTAAGGTCATATCTGACCAGTAATCTGAAGGAAGCAAGGGGCTGAGCCATGTGTATGTGTAGGGGAAAGCATTCTTGGCAAAGAGAAATGAGTTTAAAGACCTTGAGGCAGGAGAATATTTGCTGTGTTTGTGGACGAGCAAAGAGGCTCTTCCTAATCCAGGAGACGAGGAGCAGAGAAAGAGTGGTAGGAAATGAAGTCTTTCAGACCATGGTAAAGGCTTTGGATTTGACTTTGATTCAGGTGGAAAGCCATTGGAAGGAGTTAACTCAACTTTCAGAAAGATCCCTTGGGCTTTCTGTGGAGAAAAGACAGAGCAAGGAGGGTAAGGATGAAATGCAGAAGCAGGGAGTTAGTTGGAGTTGACTGCAATAATCTTGGCAAGATATTTGGTGGCTTGGAGTAGGATGAGTGGTCACAGACATCCTGAGAAGTTGGATTTGTGAAATATTTCCAAGAAACAGCTGACAGGATTTGCTAATTGATTTTATATGGAATATAAAAGAGAGAAGTTAAGAATGACATCATCTTTTTTGGCTCAAACAACTGGAAGCCATTTATTGACACAGGGAAACTACGGGATGATCAAGTTTCTGGGGGCAGATTGAATTCAGGTTGGGACATGTTAAGTTAGAACTGTCTCTTAGACCAAGAGGAGATGCTACACAGAGAATTATGTACATGGGTCTGGCTATCAGAGAAGTCGTCTGGGCTGAGATATAAACTTTAGGAGTCACCAGCATAAACGTGGCATTTAAGGGCACAGGTGAGATCACCTAGGACAACCATGCACAAAATGTAGTCTGAGACTTCCGTGAATCCTCAAGATCCTTTTAACATTTGCCTTTTTAATGCTTCTTCTTTCACAATTGTGCAGTGGAGTTTTCTGGGGACAGCATAAGATGTGTTATGGCAATAACTAGAATGTCTAGGCAGATGTGATGGTCCCACTGTCTTCTATTAACCCAGATGTTAAAGAGACCTGCAAAAATATATAACTATACCACTCTTCTTACTACATTTTTTGTTTTGAAAACTATAATTATTCTTTATAAAAATGCTTTATGTTAATATGTAATGGCTTTGTTGTTATTTCTAAACAAATTAATAAATATTTTTTAACTTTCTCAGTCTTTTTTTTTTTTTTATTTTATTTTTTGAGATGGAGTCTCGCTCTGTGGCCCGAGCTGGAGTGCAGTGGCCGGATCTCAGCTCACTGCAAGCTCCGCCTGCCAGGTTCCCACCATTCTCCTGCCTCAGCCTCCCGAGTAGCTGGGACTACAGGCGCCGCCACCTCGCCCGGCTAGTTTTTTGTATTTTTCAGTAGAGACGGGGTTTCACCGTGTTATCCAGGATGGTCTCGATCTCCTGACCTCGTGATCCACCCGTCTCGGTCTCCCAAAGTGCTGGGATTACAGGCTTGAGCCACCGCGCCTGGCCTAACTTTCTCAGTCTTAATTTCTACAGTTATTATCAATAGATATAACTTATATAAGCAAATGTTCTTTGGGTTCCTTAATCATCCTTAAGGCTGGGCATGGTGGCTCATGCCTATAATCCCAGCACTTTGAGAGGCCAAGGTGGTAGGATTGCTTGAGGCCAGGAACTTGAAACCAGCCTGGACTACAAAACAAAACCCCATCTCTAAAAAAAATTTTAAAACTAGCCAGGCATAATGGCACATCTGTAGTCCCAACTAATGGGGAGGCTGAGGTGAGAAGATTGCTTATGCCCAGGAGTTTGAGGTTTGCAGTAAATGATTGCACCACTGCACTCCAGCTTGGATAACAGAATGAGATCCTGTCTCAGAAAATAAAAATAATAAAATAATGCTTAAAAGTATAAAGAGGTCTAAGACCAAAGAGTTTGAGAATTACTGACCTAGGGCATAAGTATAGATGGGAAAGAAAGGAAGACGAAGAAATGAGGTAAAATAGTTGAGGAAAAACCAACAGAGAGAGTGAGAGGGAGCCATCACGGAGTTAAAAAGTTAGCCAGAGAGTATCCCAGAGGTCAGGTGAAAAAAGTCTTTCAAGAAGGGAGCAATCTGTTGCATCACATGCTGCAGAAAGACTAAATAAAATGAGAACTGACAATTCATTCTGACAATACAGAAGTCAACAGTGATCCCAATAAGAGCAATTTGTCAGAGAAGCAAAGACAAAAGCCTGACTTAGAGGCTTTTGGAGTTAGAGTGGTCTATCCAGGCATATGCTGTATGAGCAGAGGCAAGGGATAGTATATTCTTAGAAGGAATTCAAGAGATAGTGAGAGAACAGGAAACGGAGAGGGAAGCATAACCAATATTTAATTAATTTAGTTTGAAAATAAAACAGAAATACAGGATGGTATTCAGAGTAAATGTACCATCAAGAGAGGGTGTTGTTTTCCAGATGAGGACTATAATAGTATATTTATATGATGGTGGGAATTATCCAGAAATGGGAGGAGGTAGATTAACAATGTGAGAGGGAAGAGGCACACTATAGAAGCCTTCTCTTTGGATAGGCAAGAGAGGATGGGGTCTAATGCATAAAAAAGCATGGACAATTCTTTTATTATTATGATAAGCCAGAAGGAAGAGGATGTGCATACAAATGCAACTGGGTGGGTAGATATGGGAGCAGGAGTGTGTGGAAGTCCTCTTCAGATTGCTACTACTTTCTCAGTACGTGAAAGATGGAAGATTATCAGCTGAGAGTAATGAAGGGGGATGTGATGTTGGACATCTGGATGGAGAGAGAAGGTATGAAGTCATCACATAGGAGAGCAAGAGAGTGCATTCACCACTGAAACAGCAGGATCACAGGGTAGATGTGAGGGCCGACTTGAGCTTTTTGGTTATGAATTTAAAGTGAGACCAATCAAGCAGAATTGTGTGTTTCCCTGTAGCCACATTTAACTAGCAACATTCAAAGACAACCACACATCTCAAAATTCTCAACCTCAATTGAGTGCTGAGATTATTTTGGCCTATTTTGGCACATATTTTATAAATATTTACCTTTCTTTCTCTTTCTTTATCTTTTAAAGCAATCAACATTTAGTCCTAGAAAAAAAAATGATAACCACATTTAGGTATAATCATTCAAGCAGTAAAACTATGTCTCTCTTCTTGAACAACTGACTTAATAAGGAATGGAACCTAACCTATTAAAAACTGGTTAACAAATCCTGAATAATATAAAATGTTAATATCCATATTTAACTAGGACATCCCCCAACACTACCTACACCAAATCAAATTGTCATAAACACAAGCACTGCATTATCAATACATTATCATGAACAATTACGGCCTAGTTAAGTTACTTGTTCTGTGTTTTAAGTGTCGCACACAGCAATAATGATATTTATAACCACAAAAGTCATACCTATATTCTTTCAGTTTCGTCCTGTTATTACCACGATTGACAGTTTTGTCAGAAGCACATTTGTGAACAGCAGTCTCGGTGCTGTAAGGCCCACGTCTAAGAGAATGAAAATGTGTCTGTAATCCTTGCTCAACTCCCCATTGCCAGCTATGATTAAGTATTTGAACGTCGTGATAACTGTCTGGAATCTGGGCCTAAATAAAGATCTTCATATGAGAGTGCTAAAGGTAATCAAGGCCTTTGTCAACTTGAAACACAAACACAATCTGAAGCGTTCTTATAATAGATGATAATATGATCTCTTTACACTGGCTCTGTCACAAATGTGAAATATGCCCTGCTAAGCACTAGATGAAATTGTGACACTGTTCCTGGAAAGAATTTTCTCTTTTCAAAACCATGGAGAGCAGCTACTGTGCCTTGCCTACAATCTACTGTCCACTGAGGCCTTTTCACTGGGGGTCCTTGAGACTCAATCCCTGGTGCTCTGTACTTCTACTCCTCTGCATACTCCATTTTATAATCATCACTAAGAATGACAAACACTCAAAGGACAAATACTCTATGATTCCACATATATGGGGTACCTAGAGATGTCCATTTCATAGAGACAGGCAGCAGAATAGAGGCTGGCAGGGGTTGGGGATGAGAAATGTGGAGCTGTCTACTGGGCACAGGATTTCAGTTTGGGAGGATGAAAAAGCTCTGGAGATGAATGGTTGTGATGGTTGCTCAACAATGTGAAACTCCTTAATGCCACAAAACTGTACACTTAAGATGGTAAATTTTATGTTATATATGTTTTACCACAATTTTAAAAAAAGAATACCAGTCATTCAATATCTCAATTTATTTTCTCTACTCAATTTAGTGAAAACCACCAGTTACCTGGAATACAATGAGCATCTGGCACTTGTCTAGCTGTCCAGCATCTCCAAAACAAACTCCTTATATTTGAGAAATTCCACCATATGAGACTTGCCTTCTCAAGTTGAGAAAGTAGAAGATATGCTATGGTTTGAATGTTTTTCTCATTTAAAATGTATACTAAAACTTAATTTCCAATGTAACAGTATTAAGGGGTATGGCCTTTAAAAGGTGATTCATGGATTAATGGATTAATAGATTATCAAGAGAGTGGATCTGTTAAAAAAAAAAAAAAAAAAAAAAAAAGGAGAGGTTCCAATATGGTCAAATAGGAACAGCTGCAGTCTGCAGCTCCCAGCATGAGAGACAGGTGATTTCTGCATTTCCAACTGAGGTACCAGGTTCATCTCACTGGGGCTTGTCCAACTGGGTGCAGCCCAAGGATCAGGGCAGGGCATTGCCTCACCTGGGAAGTGCAAGGGGTCAGGGAATTCCCTTTCCTAGCACAGGGAAGCTGTGACAGACGGTACATGGAAAATCAGGACACTCCCACCCTAATATTGCACTTTTCCAATGACCTTGGCAAATAGCACACCAGGATATTATATCCTGCTCCTGGCTCGGAGGGTCCCATGCCCACACAGCCTCACTCACTGCTAGCACAGCACTCTGAGATTGAACTGCAAGGTGGCAGCAAGGCTGTGGGAGGGGTGTCCACCACTGCTGAGTCTTGAGTAGGTAAACAAAGTGGCCAAGAAGCTTGATCTGGGTGGAGCCCACCACAGCACAAGGAGGCCTGCCTGTCTCTGTACACTCCACCTCCGGGGGGCAGGACATAGTTGAACAAAAGGTAGCAGAAACTTCTGCAGACTTAAACATTCTTGTCTGACAGCTTTGAAGAGAGTAGTGCTTCTCCCAGCATGGAGTTTGAGATCTGAGAATGGACAGACTGCCTCCTCAAGTGGGTCCCTGACCCCTGGGAAGCCTAACTGGGAGACATTCCCCAGTAGGGGCCGACTGACACCTCATACAGCCGGGTGCCCCTCTGAGACAAAGCTGCCAGAGGAAGGATCAGACAGCAACATTTGCCATTCTGCAACATTTGCTGTTCTGCAGCCTCCGCTGGTGATACCCAGGCAAACAGGGTCTGGAGTGGACCTCCAGCAAACTCCAACAGACCTGCAGCTGAGGGTCCTGACTATTAGAAGGAAAACTAACAAACAGAAAGGACATCCACACCAAAACCCCATCTGTACATCACTATCATCAAAGACAAAAGGTAGATAAAGCCACAAAGATGGGGAGAAACCAGAGCAAAAAAAGCTGAAAATTCTAAAAATCAGAGTACCTCTTCTCCTCCAAAGGAATGCAGCTCCTCACCAGCAATGGAATGAAGCAGGATGGAGAATGAATTTGACAAGTTGAGAGAAGAAGGCATCAGATGATTGGTAATAACAAACTTCTCCGAGCTAAAGGAGGATGTACAAACCCATCGTAAAGAAGCTAAAAACCTTGAAAAAAGATTAGACAAATGGCTAACTAGAATAAACAGTGTAGAGAAGTCCTTAAATGACCTGATGGAGCTGAAAACCATGGCACGAGAATTACGTGACACATGCACAAGCTTCAGTAGCCGATTTGATCAAGTAGAAGAAAGGGTATCAGTGATTGAAGATCAAATAAATGAAATGAAGCAAGAAGAGAAGTTTAGAGAAAAAAAGATTAAAATGAAATGAACAAAGCCTCCAAGAAATATGGGGCTATGTGAAAAGACCAAATCTACATTTGATTGGTATACCTGAAAGTGACAGGGAGAATGGAACCAAGTTGGAAAACACTCTTCAGGATATTATCCAGGAGAATTTCCCCAACCTAATGAGGCAGGCCAATATTCAAATTCAGGAAATACAGAGAATGCCACAAAGATACTCCTCGAGAAGAGCAACTCCAAGACACATAATTGTCAGATTCACCAAAGTGAAATGAAGGAAAAAATGTTAAGGGCAGCCAGAGAGAAAGGTCAGGTTACCCACAAAGGGAAGCCCATCAGACTAACAGTGGATCTCTCGGCAGAAACACTACAAGCCAGAAGAGAGTGGGGGCCAATATTCAACATTCTTTAAGAATTTAAGAAAATTCTTAAAGAAAAGAATTTTCAACCCAGAATTTCATATACAGCCAAACTAAGCTTCATAAATGAAGGAGAAATAAAATCCTTTACAGACAGACAAATGCTGAGAGGTTTTGTCACCACCAGGCCTGACTTACAAGAGCTCCTGAAGGAAGCACTAAACATGGAAAGGAACAACCAGTACCAGCAACTGCAAAAACATGTCAAATTTTAAAGACCATCAATGCTAGGAAGAAACTGCATCAACTAACGAGCAAAATAACCAGCTAACATCATAATGACAGGATCAAATTCACACATAACAATATTAATCTTAAATGTAAATGTGCTAAATGCTCCAATTAAAAGACATAGACTGGCAAATTGGATAAAGAATCAAGACCCATCAGTGTGCTGTATTCAGGAGACCCATCTCATGTGCAGAGACACACGTAGGCTAAAAATAAAGAGATGGAGGAAGATCTATCAAGCAAATGGAAAACAAAAAAAAAGCAGAAGTTGCCATCCTACTCTCTGATAAAACAGTCTTTAAACCATCAAAGATCAAAAGAGACAAAGAAGGCCATAATGGTAAAGGGATCAATTCAACAAGAAGAGCTAACTATCCTAAATATATATGCACCCACTACAGGAGCACCCAGATTCATAAAGCAAGTCCTTAGAGACCTACAGAGAGACTTAGACTCCCATACAATAATAATTGGAGACTTCAACACCCCACTGTCAACATTAGACAGATCAACGAGACAGAAAGTTAACAAGGATATCCAGGAATTGAACTCAACTCTGCACCAAGCAGACCTAATAGACATCTACAGAACTCTCCACCCCACATCAACAGAATATACATTCTTCTCAGCACCACATCTCACTTATTCCAAAATTGACCACATAATTGGAAGTAAAGCACTCCTCAGCAAATGTAAAAGAACAGAAAGTATAACAAACTATCTCTCAGACCACAGTGCAATCAAACAAGAACTCAGGACTAAGAAACTCACTCAAACCCACTCAGCTACATGGAAACTGAACCACCTGCTCCTGAATGACTACTAAGTACATAACGATATGAAGGCAGAAATAAAGATGTTCTTTGAAACCAGTGAGAACAAAGATACAACATACCAGAATCTCTGGGACACATTTAAAGCAGTGTGTAGAGGGAAATTTATAGCACTAAATGCCCACAGGAGAAAGCAGGAAAGATCTAAAACTGACACCTTAATATCACAATTAAAAGAACTAGACAAGCAAGAGCAAACACATTCAAAAGCTAGCAGAAGGCAAGGAATAACTAAGATCAGAGCAGAACTGAAGGAGATAGAGACACAAAAACACCCTTCAAAAAATCAATGAATCCAGGAGCTGGTTTTTTGAAAAGATCAACAAAATTGATAGACCACTAGCAAGACTAATAAGAAAAGAGAGAAGAATCAAATAGATGCAATAAAAAATGATAAAGGGGATAACACCACCAACCACACAGAAATACAAACTACCATCAGAGAATACTATAAAAACCTCTGTGCAAACAAACTAGAAAATCTAGAAGAAATGGATAAATTCCTGGACACATACACCCTCCCAAGACTAAACCAGGAAGAAGTTGAATCCCTGAATAGACCAATAACAGGTTCTGAAATTGAGGCAATAATTAATAGCCTACCAACCAAAAAAAGTCCAGGACCAGAGGAATTCACAGCCGAATTCTACCAGAGGTACAAAGAGGAGCTGGTACCACTCCTTCTGAAACTATTCCAATCAATAGAAAAAGAGGGAATCCTCCCTAACTCATTTTAAGAGGCCAACATCATCCTGATACCAAAGCCTGGCAGAGACACACACACACACACAAACCAGAATTTTAGACCAATATCCCTGATGAACATCAATGCAAAAATCCTCAATAAAATACTGGCAAACCAAATCCAGCAGCACATCAAAAAGCTTATCCACCATGATCAAGTGGGCTTCATCCCTGGGATGCAAAGCTGGTCCAATATACGCAAATCAATACATGTAATCCATCACATAAACGGAACCAAAGACAAAAACCACAGGATTATCTCAATAGATGCAGAAAAGGCCTTTGACAAAATTCAACAGCCTTTCATGCTAAAAACTCTCAATAAACTAGGTATCGATGGGATGTATCTCAAAATAATAAGAGCTATTTATGAAAAACCCACAGCCAATATCATACTGAATGGGCAAAAACTGGAAGCATTCTCTTTGAAAACTGGCACAAGATAGGGATGCCCTCTCTCACCACTCCTATTCAACATAGTATTGGAAGTTCTGGCCAGGGCAATCAGGTAAGAGAAGGAAATAAAGAGTATTCAATTAGGAAAAGAAGAAGTCAAATTCTCCCTGTTTGCAGATTACATGATTGTATATTTAGAAAACCCCATGGTCTCAGCTCAAAATCTCCTTAAGCTGATAAGCAACTTCAGCAAAGTCTCAGGATACAAAATCCATGTGCAAAAATCACAAGCATTCCTGTACACCAATAACAGACAAACAGAGAGCCAAATCATGAGTGAACTCCCATTCACATTTGCTACAAAGAAAATAAAATACCTAGGAATCCAACTTACAAGGGAAGTGAAGGACCTCTTCAAGGAGAACTACAAATCACTGCTCAATGAAATGAAAGAGGACACAAACAAGTGGAAGAACCTTCCATGCTTACAGATAGGAAGAATCAATATTGTGAAAATGGCCATACTGCCCAAGGTAATTTATAGATTCAATGCCATCCCCATCAAGCTACCAGTGACATTCTTCACAAAACTGGAAAAAACTACTTTAAAGTTCATATGGAACCAAAAAAGAGCCCACATTGCCAAAACAATCCCCAGCCGAAAGAACAAAGCTGGAGGCATCACGCTACCTGACTTCAAACTATACTACAAGGTTACAGTAACCAAAACAGCATGGTACTGGTACCAAAACAGAGATATAGACCAATGGAACAGACTAGAGCCCTCAGAAATAAAAGCACACATCTACAACCATCTGATCTTTGACAAACCTGACAAAAACAAGAAATGGGGAAAGGATTCCCTATTTAGTAAATGGTGCTGGGAAAACTGGCTAGCCATATGTTGAAAGCTGAAACTGGATCCCTTCCTTACATCTTATATAAATTAATTCAAGATGGATTAAAGACTTGAACCTAAGACCTAAAACCATAAAAACCCTAGAAGAAAACCTAGGTAATACCATTCAGGACATAGGCATGGACAAGGACTTCATGACTAAAACACCAAAAGCAATGGCGACAAAAGCCAAAATTGACAAATGGGATCTAATTAAACTAAAGAGCTTCTGCACAGCAAAAGAAACTACCATCAGAGTGAACAGGCACCCTACAGAATGGGAGAAAATTTTTACAATCTAACCATCTGACAAAGGGCTAATATCCAGAATCTACAAAGAACTTAAAACAAATTTACAAGAAAAAATCAAACAACCCCATCAAAAAGGGGGCAAAGGATATGAACAGACACTTCTCAAAAGAAGATATTTATGCAGCCAACAGACACATGAAAAAATGCTCATCATCACTCGTCATCAGAGAAATGCAAATCAAAACCACAATGAGATATCATCTCACGCCAGTTAGAATGGCAATCATTAAAAAGTCAGGAAACAACAGGTGCTGGAGAGGATGTGGAGAAATAGGAATGTTTTTACACTGTTGGTGGGAATGTAAACTAGTTCAACCATTGTGGAAGACAGTGTGATTCCTCAAGGATCTAGAACTAGAAATACCATTTGACCCAGCGATCCCATTACTGGGCATATACCCAAAGGATCATAAAGCATGCTGCCATAAAGACACATGCACACGTATGTTTATTGTGGCACTATTCACAATAGCAAAGACTTGGAACCAATCCAAATGTCCATCAATGATAGACTGGATTAAGAAAATGTGGCACATATACATCATGGAATACTACACAGCCATATAAAAGGATGAGTTCATGTCCTTTGTAGGGACATGGATGAAGCTGGAAGCCATCATTCTGAGCAAACTATCGCAAGGACAGAAAACCAAACACCACTTGTTCTCACTCATAGGTGAGAATTGAACAATGAGAACATTGGACACAGGGTGGGGAACATCACACACCAGGGCCTGTCATGGGGTGCAGGGAGGGAGGAGGGATAGCATTAGGAGATACACCTAATGTAAATAACGAGTTAACAGGTGCAGCACAACAACATGGCGCATGTATACATATGTAACAAACCTGCACATTGTACACATGTATCCTAGAACTTAAAGTATAATAAAAAAAAAAAAAAAACCAGTTTGGTTCTCAGAGCACCTCCTTCACACCGTGATGCATTTCACCATGTTACAATGTAGCATGAGGACTTCACCAGAAGTCAACCACATGCAGCTGTCCAATCTTCAACTTCCCAGTCTCCAGAACCATAAGCCAAAGTGAACTCCTTTTTAAAAAATATATAAATTACCCAGTTTCAAGTATTCTGTTATAGCAATGTAAAATGCACTAAGACAAGATGCATATTCCTCGCAGCTCAGGCACCACACATGACTAAGGTTACATATCAAACACACCAATGGGAACCTTCAATTTGGAATTGAGCAACCTATAGAAGCCAGGCTGTGATGAAATCCATTTTCCAACTAAGATGGCAACTTTTTCCTGACTGGAAAATATGTCAGTCCATTAGTAGGATATAAATTAATTTAGAAAATCACAACCAGTAAATTTTAAAAAAGAAATAGAACAGGGAAAAAAAGTTTAAATCTCATCGAGTAAGGATAAGAATATTTATGTATTAAAATATATATGAATATGTGAAAGCCATGATGCACAGTGTATTTCTTACTGAGAGTAACAGTGAAAATTCCTTTAACAGGCTCCTTTTCTGCATTAACTAACTAGAGTGGATTCTATTGTTTGCAACTAAGAATCTGTGATACTATATCTGATACCATGTCTAGTATGAGCAGATCAAAGAAGAAGTCTCCTTCTCATCTCTTTCCATCTTTCTCTGAATGCTGCTGATTCATTGTCTAGTACTATGTTTAATATCACAGAGAATGCTAACCCATTTCTAATATACATGTCACAGTCTATTTGAAGGGCAGTCAGGAAGAAATTTTGCATAAAACTACAATTGTATGCCTTTTATGTGTATTCATGTCAGTAATGTTAGTTATACTTGCCTTAAATTTTTCTCAAATCATCAAGTTATATGAAACTGAAATTGGAGGCCATGATCACCATCTGCTTATGCATTTTTTTTTTCCTAATGGGAATCTTTATCCCTCCCAAGAGTACTTTTGATTCCCCTGTGAGTGGAGTTAGAATGGTCTATCCAGGCATATGCTGTGGTTAGGATGTTCATTTTACATAAATCCTAGTCAGATTAATTTTGAATAAGGAATGCTTTTCTAGTTTTTGTCTATAGCAAGCAAGTTAACATAGTATGTGGCTCCCATTACTTGAATATATTGCCATGCAGTGTCTGTCAAAACTTGTGCAAGTTTTGGATAGCCTAAAGAGCATGTAACCCTCTACATACATTAAAATTCACCCCTGCATTAAACCAGATAAGCAGAATTGTGTCCCTAGAATGTGTAGATTTTTTCCCATATTTAATTACTTTGTATATGAGTGGGATGCCTTCTACATTAGGAATGCATTGGTCTTGGTTTCATTTTATTACCCCATGTTTGTTTTTAGCTTTTTTCTCATGGCGCTCTTTTGTGTTATTCTGCTGTATTTCATACACTCTTGCCAACTACCTTAAAGACTTCTTTGGAATAAGACAAAGTATAAACAAACAAATAAACAAGCTCCCTTTCTTTCCCTTTCCACAGCCCCCACACACATAAGGCCCAATTCAATGTATGCCTCAATTACTGTAAAAATCTTCTGGCTGGTTTCCCTGCCTCTATTTTCTCCTCTCACAAATGTTTGATTCTTCTTCTTCAATATTGTTTTCATCACTTCACCCAGCTGCTCAAAATCCACAGTTGCTTGGTAATGTCACTGTAGTAGATATATCTTCAGGCTTACATTCAGAATCCTCCATCAATTGCCCACACACTTCCAATTTTATCTCTTATGCTCGCTAACAAGGTGTTTCTGTTCTGATAATTCAAAATGATTGCCATGTTCTCTACCTACCTCCTACAATTGTGCAAAGCCCAACTCCAGAGACTACTGTTTGTGCTACCTTTGAAAAACCATTTAACCTTACTGAGCTTCATTTCTTCAATTGGAAAATGGGAATAAAACTTTACATGGTTTTTATGAGACAACATAGCACATGAAAGTGCCTAGATTAACTAATGAACTAAATGAATAAAAATGTCTATCTTCTAAAGTGCCTGGCACATAGTCGGCACCCAATAAAAAGTAATTCAGAATATACTATCCTTTGCCTCTTCTCACACTATTTGCACAGTCCTGAAAAGCTCTGCTCCCTCCTCCACCATGAGTCCCTAAAGAGCAGGCAATAATTACACAGGCCTTGAGATCAAAGGGAGATATGAATCCAGACACACTCCACCTTCCACTGTGTGACCTCAGACAGGTGATGTCAGCATCCACCTGTGTGGTCCATTTCTGAGGACCCAGGAGCATACAGAAGGATGTCCAAGACATGACCTATTCATCTTTGGAACACAGTCAGTGCTGTATCTTCTGCTGCTGTTTTCTTTATATTAAAAATTAATTTGCCAGCTGGGTATGGTGGCTGTCTCCTATAATCCCATCACTTTGGGAGGCTGAGGTGGGTGGATCACCTGAGGTCAGGAGTTCAAAACCAGCCTGACAAACATGGCAAAATCCTGTCTCTACTAAAATACAAAATTAGCCAGGAATGGTGGTGCATGCCTGTCATCCCAGCTACTCAGGAGGCTGAGACAGGAGAATCACTTGAACCCAGGAGACGGAGGTGGCAGTGAGCCAAGATCATGCCACTGCACTCCAGTCTGGGCAACAAGAGTGAAACTCCATCTCAAAAAAAAAGAAAAAAGAAAATTAATTCATGTGTCTTGTTTTATTTGGTTTGAGACAAGGTGGCTGAGTTTTTCCTTTATCTGTGGCAACTAGGAAAGGTAGCTGCTAAGGCAAAATAACCAATATATTACATATTAGAAGTAAGATTTCATTTTCTAGCTACCAGTAAGCTGGGAACAAGCCTGGCAGTAACCATATCACCTCTCAAAGAACCCCAGACTAAGATATAAGAATAGACATAAAATGGGACTCTGATGAAACAGGACCTTCAAATAATACACCTTATTCCCAAACCATTCTGTTCAATTTCCTTAAACACAGGTAAGCATCTCATATTACTTTTGTATATTCAAAATATAGATCTTGACCCTGAGCTGGTGCTTTGTGTTTATTTTTTGACTTAATATAGGTTTTGTCACCTCTAAAAATATGTGACACAAATCACAAAAGTTACTCTTGTTCTGTGATAGAGCACCATTGCAAAGAGTTTTTCCAATTCATTAGACCTAAAGCCAGTCTATGAAGCCAATAAATTTTGCACTGCCATAGCCTTCACATATATATATATATATCTACTAATTCTAATACTGCACCTTTCTATAGCTCCTAATATCACAAAATATTGAAATTCTGCCTATAGTTTGTATTGGAAAAATCCCACAGTAAAACCTGTGTCTTAGTCCATATTGTGTTGCTGTAACAGGATACCATAGATTGGGTAATTAAAAATGAATTCAAATTTATTAGTTCACAGTTCTAATAAAGGCTTGGAAGTCCAAGATCAAGGTGCTAGCATCTGGTAAGGACCTTTTGCTGCATTATACCATGGCAGAAAGCAGAAGGGCAAATAGAGGGTGAAAAAGAAAAATAAAGAAAGAAAGAAGGGATCAAACTCATCCTTTTATAAAAAAACCCATTCCTGCAATAACAGCATGAATCCATTCACTCCACCCACAGGACCTAATCACTTCTCATTAAGTCTCACCTTGCAACAGTGTTACAACTGGGATTAAGCTTCCACACATGCTTTTGGAGGGACACATTCACGCCAGAGCGACCTCACCACCTACCCTACCCTATCTTATCCCAAACTCCTAGCTGACTTGCAATCCAATAGGAAATAAGCACAGTAACAGAATTCAACTTCCTTTAGGCTCATTCCTCAACTCCTCTTAAGTCCACTCTGATTTATTTTACATTGTGAGTTATGGGTTGAGTCAAGTCCCCTCAAAATGGTATGTTGAACTCTTAATCTCCCCAGTACCTCCAGAATATGACCTTACTTGGAAATCAAGTCATCACCTATGTAATTCATTAAGATGAAGTCATACTGCAGGAGGATGAGCCTTAATCCAATATGACTGATGTCCTTTTAAGAAGAGGAAAGAGACACGGAGAAGAGCAGTCATGTAAAGACACAGAGACACAGAGAGAAAGCCATGTGAAGACAGAGGCAGAAATTGGAGTTATGCTGCCACAAGCCAAGGAACATCTAAGGCTCCCAAAACTGGAAGAGGCAAGAAAAGATCGTTCCTTGGAGGCTTTGGAGGGAGCATGGCCCCAGATATCTCTTGATGTTAGACTCAGCCTCCAGAACTGTGAGGCAAAAAGTTTCAGTTGTTTTAGGCCTGCCCATTTGGGGTAATTTGCTATGGCAGCTCTGGCAAACTAATGCACTGTGAGTCTGTGCTTACTTCCCAGACTCATTCAGAAAACGAACTCATTTTCCACAAATATGACATTAGGTAAAACGTGTGTTAATCTTCCCGGCACCATTTTCCATTTTCTTGAGAGTTCTTTCCTGAAACTCAAAAGTGCTCATGAGTACCAATGAATGAAGGTTACCTTTGCTTTAATGTCTCTACATTTTCTTTCCCAGCAAACAAGAAGTGATGGCTCAGCACAGTGACATTTTAGAGCAGGACTCTCCAATTCAACAGTTAAAAGCCCACACCATGTACACATAAGCCACAAGGCATACATTTCATTCTTTCTACACATCACACACTTTGAGCAACTCAGCTTGACACTCTCAATAATGTCAGGAAAACTATAATGTCAGGAAAGCTAACCTCTCTTGGTCTGGCCTCATTCAATTTGAGCAGGAAAGGCAGCATTGGTCAACTTCACTATCTGCAAAACAAAAGTTGAATATTTCATAAGCAATCCAGGACCTGTTTGTCCTCAGATGGGGTGTAAGTCCCAGGAATGGTAACACTATCTAGCTGATTCCTCCAATTTTGCATTGTTTATGCTTTTAATTATATCACAATCAAATGAAAAATTCCATGTGTGGGGCACAGATTTGACTTTTAAAAACCAGATGTCTGATGCTTTGGGTCCTCTTTTAAATTAACATAAGCAAACAATGTTATCTCCATGTTAACAAAGGAAACGATCTCCTGCTCCATATGTGTTTCTTTTAGAGACTTTGGGTAAATGAAGGCCACACTTGGTCCACTAGGCACTTTTGCCCAGGACAGAACTGATGCCAATTCAGCCAGTTTCTTTATGGGAAATGACATTCGGCAGCCGGGCCTAGATCTCCCATAAGCTCCACATATTGTTGAGGCAGCTCGGAGGACATGCTTGGATCAGTCAGATGGTGCCCACAGCTGCTAACAGCCTCTGTGAACTGCTCTGACCTCCAGTGTCTACCATTTTCCTTTGGCTTTCCTTGAAAACTTCCCTCCTGTGCCCCACTGTCTGCAGTGACGAGACACTCATAGAGAACCCACAAGCCTTTGTCAGGATAAAGATAATAATAATAAGAGAAGCAGACTAATGGAAAGAGAAATGAGATATATTTTGCAGTTGCAGTTTGGGTTTTTTTCTTTTTTTTTGGTAGGAAGGATTTTTTTTTTTTTTTTTTTTTTTTTTTAAAGCATGAGCGTTCTGCTTTTCTGAAAGCGCGGGCTCCAGTGCTATGATTAGCACCAGGAACTGGAGAGTTTCCATCAGAGTGAACCGCTGATTTCAAGGCAGCTTTGCCTCTTGTTTTTCAAACCTGGTAAGCACGCACATAAGAAGGTTGGGTCAGAGCTTGGAAAAGCAATTCAGTAGTTGGTGCATAGCCTTCAGAGAAAGCAAGCAAGCACCCAGTTTACATTTATTTTCATTTTAAGAAGTGTGGCCAGCAACAAAGGTGGAGAGTGAGATGGGGGTGGGGTTAACTTATACATAGTTATTTTATGCTGTGCCATCTTGCAGCAGATTTTCTGAGGACTTTGTGTGGGTTTGTTAGGGAAGTAAAAATTGGGTCAGAATAGTTTCACACTCTACTACAACGTTCTTTGCGTTATTTTTTTATAGCCTTCAATTTAGGCAAATCATATTCATGTATCATTGCTAATTTTCAAAACAATGACACAAGAAGACTTTGGCTAAAAAGATATTATATATTTTAACCTGTTCTCACTTTCCCTGATTTATCAGGTTGGCACTGTAACCAGGCACTCTGGTAAATTGCTCTGTACAACAGCATTTCAATTTTGCCAGGAAAATGATTACAGTGTTTTATGTTGAGAGAGTTTATTAAACCTGAACATTTTTTTTTTCAAAAAGGAAAAAGAATTATTTTAAATGGACACAGGATTTTCCATATTTACTTAGATATATTTTTATCAAATCTATACTTGAAAGGAAATTCAGAGTGTCATCAAATACATTAATGACAGAATCAGAATTCAAAATTATTTCAGTATGGTAAATGTATGGAAAAAGTTTAACATGATTATATAGCATGATTATAACATTTGTCATAAATGTAAAATATGGCACCTGGACTTCAAATAACAATTATACAAGGAATGATGAGATAGCTATAGCTAAACAGCAGCATTTAGAGGAACAACAAAATAAATTTAGTTGAATATAAATTCCAGTGACTTGAGTACAAATTGAAGCAGCTTGCCTGAAAAACTGATACATTGTAGCTGGCCTTCTAATGCCAAAGAATGGCAGACATGATTTTGGCTCTCCTAATCACGGGCCAGGCCTCCCCTGGGCTCCAGAACCATCTTGGTTTCTAGGCAGTGTCATGAAGAGGAACTCACACAATTTGAAGACTCACGTCCTAGTCCATTTAATGTAGCTCTAACAGAATACATGAGGCTGAGTAATGTATAAGGAAAAGAGGTTATTACTTTAGCTCATGGTTCTGCAGGCTGGGAAGTGTAAGAAGCATGGCACCAGCATCTGCTCAGCTTCTAGAGAGATTTTCATGGTGGGTGATAAAATGATTGAAAATGTCAGAGGGTAAGTGGACAAGTGTGAAAAGACAAAACCCCAGTGGCATCCTAGCTTTACAACAACCCACACTTACGGGAATATTCTCCTAAGAATTAATCCAGTCTCATGAGAATGAAAATTCACTCACTATGCCAAGAATGGCACTGAGCCACTCGTAATGGATCTGCCCTGTGACTTGAACACTTCCCAACTCTCAACACTACCACATTAGGAATCAAACTTTCACCTAAGTTTTGGTGGGGACAAACAAACTATATCCAAACCATAGTGAGTCATAAACCCCTTCATAGTCTGATCAAAGTTATGGGCCTTCTCTCCAAAAAAATACATACACATATAATCTTGCATACCAATTCCAGGTGCTCACAGATTCCTTAAAGGGTCTATGAAAAACTACGCCCAGATTCTAGGTACCCATGGATTCCAAATTAAGAACTTCTGATCTAGAACATATCCAGGCCAACAAGCATCAGAGGTGTTCTGGAAGTGAGATTCATCCTGAACCTCATACTGAGCTGTCTGCTTTCCTTATTCCTGCCTAAACTCAAGATTGAGTTGGGTGGCACCAGGGAGGCAGTCACTGACTAACTGGAACACCATCACAAAACCATGGGATGGGGTCATTGCAATGATTTCAGGGAAATATCAGTCAAATATCTGAAATTATTGACATGAACAGATATTCTACTGATTTTTTAAATGCTTTAGTTTCCTATATATGATAGTCATAATAAAAATAGATAAGATTTATTAAGCATTTATCATATGCCAGACACTATGCTAAGCACCTTATATGATTTTCTCAGTACATCTTCACAACAATGGTAGGAAGTGAATATTATTGCTTTCCCCAGTTCAGAGATGAGGAAACTAAGGCAGAGAGAAGCTGAATAACCTCTCCAACATCACGCCCCATATGAAGCAGTGACACCCACATCTGTCTGCTCCTAACCTAAACACAGTGCTATGTTTCCTTCCTGGTATGACAAGCAAGCCAAGCTGTCTTCCTTCAGGAGATATTGTGGAACATCCACTAAATGGGCATTGGTTACCAGGTTACAGTCACCACCAGAGATAAAGCAGAGCACTCTTAAACTTACAGGTTTACATGCTCTGTTGAGTGTCTCACTTTTTATATTTTCAGTCTTAATTTTCATTTTGCATTGTCATTAAGGTTTGTAAAAGAAGGACCCCCACATTCCGTCTCTTGTGTCTATGTACCACACTACCTGCCCTCTTCTATCCATCTCTAATTATGAACCTTTGATGTCTGGGTTTATATTGTAAAGACATTACTCTTCAGGGTTGTGAATGTTTTTCTTGTTCGGTATCATGGCCCTGACCTGATGCAAACACCTTTCACAAACAGGCATCAATACATTTGAGAGTGCTTTCTAGCTCTTGCTCCAGATATTGGATTAGTGGAACTTACCCTGTTGAATACTAGCATTCAAAGGAACTCTATGCTGTATGATTGCTTTGTTGTGTAGGGAGTCAGTGATAGAAGCCGTGATGCAAACAAGAGACATGCCATGTCTGACATCTCCCTACAAACTCTCTCCAATTATTTTCTCATGGGCGGGCAAGTTCACATCTGACGGCCTTTTCCTCCTTCTCCTACCACCTTCCTTTTCCTCTTATGTTCTTAGGCCTTTAGATTTCAAGAGTTACCCTCTTTTTCTCTCTGAAATTTTGGACTAAGGAATGCTGGATACCATGAGATAGTTTCATTTTGTGCTCATTGAACCAAAAAAGCACATAAATTATTATTAGAATACTTATAAGTTAATAGGATACAAAATATTCAGGTCTTATAGAACCATCTCCTCTGATATGAGCCTTATGCTATGGAGCTCTAATTTTGTTTTAAAGAATTTGAGAACCTCCAATTTCCCCAGTAGCAGTAATGAAGGGAGGAGGTCCTCTCTCCCGCCCCCTATCCCATAAAGAACACATTTCTAGTGCACTTACCCACAGTTCAGGTTCTCACATTAATGGGCCTCACAAATAATCTCACTGAACATCAAGCTGGGAAATGAACACTGGCACAGTCCTGGTAAATTCTCTTAAACTGGTCCCCAGCGGCAGCAAAACACCTCCAAGTACATATGCTATACATCAAAACGGTGCTTCTAAAGGTTGTCCATGGTATGTGTAAAAAAATCTAATAAACATATCTGATAAATCATAATGATAGCCTCCATATTTCTTTGTTTAATTCTCAGTTTTCTTGTAAGCCCTTCTTGAAGTTTGGTTGTAATGGATCATTACGTCCATAATGTGCTCAATGTTGGAGTGAATTTTGAACAGTTTTTAGGCTGCATACTGTTTTCTTCCAGATAATTTACTGGATTAAAATTAGCAGTGTGAAAAGCTGTAGAGAAATCTAAATGCCTGCCAAATCAAAGAAATAATCACATTTTTATGAATATTTAATATCATAGTCATGGCAAATAAGGCAAGTAATTAGTACTTACCATAAATTTGCAAAGTATTATTTTATGTAAATGTTACATTCTACTAGTTTGATATGAATTATTCATTGTATAACCAGACACTGACACAAACCAGTAAACATTTAAATCTATGTGCTATTAGTTTACTTACCTTCAATGATTTTGTGCAGAATATATACATTTTTTTTTCCATGAATCAGTGTTTTCCCCTTGCCTCAAAAAGGAACAAAAGACAATGAGAAGAATGTTATTTAAAACCATCTAGTACATATCCAATAGTAAAGACACTTAAGATGCACATGTAAAATGTGTGTGTACAGATGCGAACCCCCCAGATCTGCCTCTGTCTCTTTTCACCTTTCATGTACATCAGTAACAAAGAGCAGTTATGAGTGATGCTATACAAATAAGTGTGTTGGAGAAAAATAATTGAATATTATAGACTCCATAGTGAAGAATTAAATTTATCCAAAAGAGAAGTCTGCCCTTTGCTCTCAACCACTGAGAGATGATCTCCAGGCCCCTGGAACATCATGCCTAATAAGAATGTCTTTGTTTGCTGGGGGTCTTTGTTCCACCTGACAGGCTAAAAATGAAATTTATGCTGGGCTACACGGGATCTGCCATTCTCTGGAGGATCCAGAGACTAAAGTTATCAGCCTGACTTCCAGAATGGCTGGAGACTAAAAAACAGCAACACAGGCAATGTACGATTGAGCCTCCAGTAAAAACTCTGAACACCTAGGCTGGGGTGAGCTTCCCTGGTTGGTGATATGCTATGTATTGTTACACATCATTGCCAGGAGTCAATAATGCTGTTCATGCCTCCACAGGGAAAAGGCAACTGGAAATGCAACTTGTAGACCCTACTGGACTCTGCTCCATGTGTCTCTTCCCTTGGCTGATTTTACTCTGTATTCTTCCCCGAGGAAACCATAGCCATGAATATAATAGCTTTCAATGGGTTCTATGAGTCTCTCTCATGAATTATCAAAACTGAGAGCTTGGGAAACTTGCGATTGACATCAGAAGGGAGTACAACACTGTGTGAACTCTGGCACCTCTAACCTCATGGTTGTTAAAATTTTGCATAAACAGATAACTAAAGTTATCCATTGATATAATTGAGCTTTATTATAATTGAGACTATATAATTGAGAACTGAAACAGAGTAAACTCTCTTTGAGAGAGGGTAGGCCTTTAAGCCCACCGCCAGTCTGCTGTGATAGGCTTTTTCTTCCCATCATTTTTTCCATGAAGTCCCACTGCCTCTGCCTGACTTTGTGAAGTCAGTTGAGTTCTGTGCTGATTCCAGAGGTACAATGCCAGGGAGAACCAAACCAAAGTAATCCTCACATATAGTGGCTCTTCTAAAAGTCACATTTCCAGCACCTTTTCTAATCTCTATATGGCTCATTTACTGCCCTCCTTGAAGTCTTTGCTCATTGCCTTCCCAGAAAGGCATCCTAATGTTGTTATTTGAAATTAAACCGCATCCTCCTACCTCAGCATCCCTATCATCCCTTCCTGTTTTATTTTTCTTTATAGCGCTTATCTCCAGCATACTGTATATGTTACTAATACATTTTGTTTATTTTCTGTCTCCACCCATGAGAATATAAGCCCTATTAAGGCTGGGATTTTGTTTCATTTTGTTCACCATACTCCAATGTTTAGAATAGTGGCATAGACATGGTAGGTGCTCAGCAAATATTTATTGAACAAATGAATGAATAGTCATCCTTCACAGGAAGGGACCAGGGCAGAGCACTTCCTTAGGGGACTGGGGGGAGCTTGTCCTGCATCTGGCACACTTTTTCACTTGGATTGCATGTAACATAACAGTAAATGGCATCATTTTCTAGAGATTCTTTTTATTCCCACTAGTCTTAAGATCCATAAAATATTGAGAGAATAAAATTTTAAGTGGCTAAAGGCAGAAAAGGGGACAAATGCCACCATTGCCTAGAAAGTCCATTAGAGTCTAATTTAAGGCCATTCCCATTTCAGGAAATGCCTGAGAATCCAGGATAGTGCTAGAGCAAGGGTATGCAGAATGATAAAAGAGCTATGTGGGGGAGAAGGGATGTCAGTACCACTCAGAGAGTATCTTCAATCCTGGGGGTAGGTGGGAAAAGGCAGAGTAGTTTGCTTAGTTCTGTCTAAAAGCTAAAGCTGTAAGAATTATTCTTAACCCCTCTAGTTAAGAATCAATCACTGCAAAAGACATAACCTGATTAAAACATGTGTCTTCCCTCATCCAGGAGTGGACACAGAGCTAAGGCAAAGCTAATCCATTCATGGGACTGTGAAGAAAATGATGTGCATTGAGCTTTGATCCACTCGAGTTGTGCATGTGATCCATTTCAGACTTGGCTTTTCCCTTTATTTAGGGAGCCAACAAAATATGGTTGCAAAGTGGCCCATCCCAGGTCTAAAAATATCAACCTAAGTAAAGAAACTTTTTCTCCATGCCTTAGAAAATAGCAATTAGTCCAGTCAAGGAGCAGAAATCACAAAGACACCTGACACTTTTCATTGGAAGAAATGCACCAAATGGAAGTTTCTTAAAGGTTGCTGAAGGTAGAAAAGGAAATTTATAGACCATTTAGCACAGTTCTTTCAAAACCTATCCCTTTGCCCTGACACCCTCATGCCCTCAGAAACAGACAACGTTCAGTGGGCAAGATTATTTAAAATAAATAAATTTTGTGAAATCACTAGAATTCAGTAAAGTCAAGAAAATGAGACAGCATGTAAGATTCTAGAATCTCCTTTTTGCAGAAAGTTTTTTTTTTTGGAATTCCAATCACTCCTAACTATCCTTTCAATCTTACTAGGAAATCAGCTATGAAGTTAGAGTTCCTGGAGTAAAATCTAAACTCCATCACCTAAAATCCAAATGAGCCTGGGAACTTGCTAAAACTTCATCATATGAGAACAATATCACCGCCTGCCTCACACACAGCTGCCATGAGGGTCCGATGGCCAATCTCCATAAAGCACTCACCAGAACTTCTGGAACCGCATGGGTGCTCCATAAGCATTAGCTGTTTAAATATTGCTTTTATTGTTAATCTTCTTCCATTTCAAATTATATTCTACTTTGCTGCTGAAGAAGACCATGCTATTAGAGAATAGGGTCCAAAAAATGTTTAATAACTTTTCTGTATATATCTTCTCTTTTTTTTTGAGACAGGGTTTCACTTAGCCTGGAGTGCAGTGGTGCAATCTCAGCTCACTGCAGCCTCTGCCTCCTGGGCTCAAGCAATCCTCCTGCCTCAGCCTCCTCGTAGCTGGGACTCTAGGCACACGCCACCACACTTGGCCCACACCTGGCTAATTTTTACATTTTGTATAGAGATGGGGGTCTCATCATATTGCCTAGGCTGGTCTCGAACTCCTGAGCTCAAGTGATACGCCCACCTCAGCCTCCCAAAGTGCTGAGATTATAGGTGTGTGCCACTGCGCCCAGTCTACATCTTAAAGTTATGTTAAAGGTTTGATTATAATATTGCCTAGTTAAGCAATAAAATAACTCTAGTTTGGGAAAATATCTTGTTTTCTCTGAGAACTCTCTATTCAAATGCACATGTAATTAAAGAGGAAGCAGAAGAGAAACTTTAAATTTCAAGTTTATCAACTGAGAATGCAGATATTCACACATCCATATGAATATAAAAGCTGGATGGATTTTTTACATGCAAACCTAGATTTAATGTAACCAGATGTTAAATAAACCATTTTGACCTTAATTTCAACAGAGTTCCCTAGACAATAAGTATCACATTTCAAAGTGAGAGGCAAGGAAGGCCACCAGTCAGAATATGTATGGGACTTGCTTAAGAATTGATATTTAACACTTTGCTAACTACCCACCCTCAGCTTACAAAGAACTAGGGGGACTGAAAAACGAGTTGGATGTTATAAGAGGACTTTTTGGAGAACTGTTGTCTGCTGTAACTCAAAGGAAGGGACAGATGCTAGGTTATTCCCATCGGCCCCTGAACCTTGGGACCACAACCACCAGGTTGAGGGACTGATGGGAATATCCTGGTATCTGCCCCTCCCTTTGAGGAAAGGACTGATGGGATCCCTCTGAGAGCTTGACATGTATCGCTCAGAACTGAGGGCAACGTGGACTGGTGCCCAACTCTGGGACTTTTAAAGGGAGAAAGATGACTGGCTAGCTACTCTTACAGTGAAATAAAGATGACTGTGCCAGGGTCTGCCCATGCTCCCAGGGTTTGTTTAAGCAAAAGATGCCTAAGTGTTCCCAGGCATGTGGTCTCTGAGAAAACAAGCATATAGGTAACTTATGGCCACCTGGATAGTAAGGTGACCTCAACAGAGCATGAACTATTGGATACCCAGGGCTAAGGAAGGAGATGCATGGGACCAGCCACTAGAAACATATTTGCAGGTAAGAAAAACCCAGCAAGTCTTCTGTACGGGGTGAGGGAGAGAGAAAGAGGTAGAATGTAATCTGTGAAAGTGTTTGTCTTAGTCAGCTCAGGCCGCTAATAACAAAATGCCATAAACTGGGTAGCTTATAAACAATAGAAACTTATTTCTCATAAATCTGGAGGGTGGAAGTCCAAGCTCAAGACACCAGCAGATTTGGCATCTTGCAGGTGCCACTTCCTCGTTCGCAGATGGTGCCCTCTCTCTGCGTTCTTGCATGGTGGAAGGAGAAATGGAGCATTTGGGGCTCTTTTTTATAAGGGCACTAATCTCATTCATGATGGCTCCACCCTCGTGACCTAATCACCTCCCAAAGGCCCCACCTCCACATACCATCACCTTGGAGGTTGAGATTTCAATATATAAGCTTGGGGGGCGGGGGATACAGACACTCAGAACAAATCAAACCTTAAAAAGTCATTTTACAAGCCTTCCAAGTCCAGGGAACACCCACGCCAACAGGTAGTGCCTGCCTCCCTTCTCCCCTCCTTTGACAGTCATCCCCAGCTATGGTAAAGCACTGTATGGAGCACGTGGGAAAAAAAATAACCAACACACACCACACCCACCTATAAGCCTGCAAGGGGGCTGTTTGCAGCAGGCCCAAGCTGAAGGGAAAAGTTTATCATTAAATGAAAATAGGTGGTTTATGTATTACTCTGGATTGGACATAGTAATTACTAACCCAAAACTGATTTGTTATTAAAAATAACCAAAGGACATTTTGTTATCGGGAGCTAACCAGAAAATCAAGAGGCAACCCCTGGAGACAAGAGAAAAACAAACAGTGGGTGAAATGAATGAGGAGATTTTTAAGCACGCTCCATGAGCCCTGCTGGCTCAACATGATGACGTTATTAAACATTATCCTTGCCAAGCTTACTTACCGGATTCTTCTATAGGCTTCCATATATGGGTGAGGAATACACCTGCCTGCAGGTCCACTTGGAGTGGTACCATATGAGGAGAGCTGGGAACACGAGGACTATTGAGAGCCCCACAATTCTGAATAGACCAGCCTCGCCCTTGAGACATCTAGGTCACCCTGTGGGGAAGGGAGACAAGGTGCAGTGAAGTGGTGCTTCAACACCCACATCTACCAAGCCTCCCTTTCTGCCAAAATCCAAATGTGTAGCCAAGAGCCAAACAGGAAAAGGAGTGACAGAAATGACTATTGCCTGTTACAAATTCAGTGGCCACCAACATCTAAAAATGCCCCCAAAGCAACTTCATTGAATCATTTTCCCTCCCATTACCAATGTTTTTTTACAATAAACTACAGGGTTCCCTTTTCCGCTGATGCCCTTGCAGTGGCCAGGGCAGGGGAATTAGTCCTTCTGGGTAACATGCTGGTTTTCCTCACCCCAGCCCAGCCCAGCCCAGCCCAGGCTTGTTTCTAGCAATGGGAGGGAGGGTGTTGTCAAATTTAGAACTGAATCGAAAAAAGTGTAATTTCTAAACCTAGAATAAAACTTGAAACATTTGGAATTTGTATTTCATTTGGCTCTGGAAAAGATGAGTTTGAAGCCACTGCAGATTTTGTGATCTATTTCCCTGGGGTGTCTTAGAGGCTGGGTAGATAAACTTCAGTGTAATCCCGGCAGAGTATGGAAACTGTGATATCTTGAAATAACTGAAATGTGTGGACTATAAAGGCTGCATTTCTAAGCACTGATTCAGTTTGTGGTAACTAACTAATGCTCTCCCATATAAGCTGAGGAATTGTTAGGTGAGTTGGTTTATAGCCCTGGGAACAATCCCCTCCTTAGCCAGCTATTTGTCCTTACCATACTAGGACACACAGTTCCATTTTTGCCTCAGTAGAATTCACAGCAGGAATGGTTCTGATTCTTCTATACCTAAAAATGACAGATCAGATACAGACACACATACACTCACACACACCCAAAAAGTCCAAGCATGGAAGAATGTGTGCGACAAGCATAATGGGCAGAAAAGAGCTGGAAAGTAGAGCCATGTGCTCCGTAGGACTCTTCTTGGCTTGAAGGGTTTGGTCTGTGCTTGCAAGCCACATGCTGTAAATGAGGAAGTCCACTGTGGAGTTGACAGGTAAGATACAGTAAGTGCCTATCAGAAGTCAACTCACAAAACCAAGCCTTTGACAACACACTGTGATGCTCGGTGGGAAACATGGAATCTGCCAGCTGGCCCAGCAACAAGGAGAGTTACATCCAGGACTCTCAGCTTCCTCTCTCCTACAGAAAGGGGCAGCCCCTTTTGATTTCTGGTTGGCATGTAGAAAGGAGGAATAAGGGAGATTATCATTGCTTATGATCAAAAGATTGTGAAGACAAAATAAACAGTGAAAGTCACTGTTAATCGTGCTCCGCTGGACTCTCATCAGTACAAAGTGAATGTACAAGGTAGAATCCAGGCCCAAAGATGATTAGAGCAGCGAACAGGAGCCTACCCACACAGACAAGAAGATGGGGCTCATGTAAATGTTTGCCTTTCATTTATTTTGAGCAAACATTTCCTTCCACGTAACAGACTCATCCTGATCAGCAACTTCCACCTGGTGTTCTTCAAGCCAGATGGAAGTGTAAATTATTTAAATACATGATCTTCCATTAGCTATTGAGCTTAAGTGCCTTAAAAAAAATTTTAAAGTGCTTTCCAGGATTCTAGAAAGCATTTGCACTAAGATAGATAAACGTGTTCTCAAGACACAACTCCAATAACAGCAATTTTTATATTTTAAAATATAGTCAGCATCTATAAGTAATTATGACTTCTGCAAAGGATTGTTTACACTGGAAAAGTAAAATCAGAGCTAATGAGCTAACTAAGGTTTTTTTTTTTTTTTTTTTTTTTTTTTTTACCCTCCACATGACACTGTTCCATAAAAAACAAACTTCAGGTTCATCTCAACACATTGAGGAGCAATAGTAACCTGTCTTGAATAGTTTCTCTCATTCATGGTTCAGGCATTTTTTTTCAAACTACATTTTTAAGTAAAAATAAATATGAAGGCAGGTTTTAAGCTTAATCATTTTCCTGAGGGTAAATCAGTTTAGCACTTCTAATAATGTAATAACTGCTGTGTTGGTGTGTGCATACAGTGTGTAATGGATAGACTCATGAGTAAAGACATCCTAGTTGACTTCCAACACTGTAATTACTCACTTGATTATAAGAGTAGAAAGGGAATATGTTATAGTTAAATATTGAAAATTCATAAAATTTCAGAAATTGGAAAGCCTGTAGAGATCAGCTAAATCAGCGCTCATCAACCTGGGCTTGTTAAAATACAGATTCTCGTTCTGTGGCACTGGTGTGGGTTCTGAGATTGTCCATCTCTAACACACTCTCAGATGATGTTGATGACATTGGTCTGTGGAACACTCCTTAAATAACAAGCCCTAATTGTTAGATGTGCCCTTATCAGCCCTTCTGGAAATGCCACACATCTTGGGAGGATAAAGACATCAGATTTAAAAGATAAGAGAAAAATCACTTCTTTGCCCTTAGCATACCATTAGTTAAGTTTTATATCTAGCGGTCGACCAGATATCAAAATAAAGGTTACAATACTGAATGCTGCAGTTATTTTTAAATTTATATTAGTACAAGGAATTGTTCATTTAAACATTTTACTCAGGAATCTAGTCTGTAAGTGATATAAAAGTGGTATTATTCAAGTTAAGAGTGTGTGTGTGTGTGTGTGTGTGTGTGTGTGTGGCCTTTTCCACCTTAACCCTGACTCTCCCAGCTGTCACTCATGGTCCAGAAGGCAGAAGTCCTCGCCTTTCACAAAATGAGTCTGAAAATAACTGTGACCCCAGGTATCTTTTTCTTGTTTGGATTATAAGAGTCTTGATCCCAAGCTACTCTAAAAAGTGATCCCAACCTAGCATGTTTACTTGCCTCCTTGACTTAAGAGTACATGGTAGTATGTCTACATTCAAGATCTTATGTCAGGCTCCACTTTCCTTTTTTTCTTTTTTTTTCTTTTGTATCACCTTAATTTTTCTTCATTGCATGTGAATATTTGATATCGCTTCCTTGACAGTGAATATTTGATATCGCTCCTCCTTTCTTCATTCCGTCAATATTTTTCTTCATTTCTTCATGACTATAACTACTTTTACATGGTTTTTACTTCCTACTTGACTTCTCCAGTTGCTTTTTGCTCCTCCCACTAGTGGAGGATGGCTTGAGAGATCACTTCACAGAGAGCAGGGGCTATGGAGTTCCTACTCCATTACCTCAGCTGATATGTCTGTTTTTCTCTTTTAAACAAAATTTACTTACCAAGCCTAGCTCTTTTCAGTTTTTTGTTTGTTTGTTTGTTTGTTTGTTTGTTTGTTTGTTTTGCAGCCTTGCTCTGTCACCCAGTGGCACTGGCATGATCTCAGCTCACTGCCACCTCTGCCTCCCAGGGTCAAGCAATTCTCCTGCCTCCGCCTCCCAAGTAGCTGGGACTACAGGCATGCGCCACCATGCCTGGCTAATTTTTGTATTTATAGTAGAGAAGGGGTTTCACCATGTTGGTCATGTTGGTCTCGAATTCCAGACCTCAAGTGATCCCCCCGCCTCGGCCTCCCAAAGTGCTGGAATTACAGGTGTGAGCCACTGTGCCCGGCCCCAGGCCTAGTTCTTCAGAAGCCCCTGCCTTCTTACCAAGTTAATTGCCGCTATAAATAAAGTTAATTTTCAAAATATACTTTCTTTACATATTTGAGGTTTGAAAGGCTTATAAATAACACACTTCTTTTCTCCAACCAAGTTCAGAATTGAGAGACACACAGAGTCAAGGAGATGGAAATAAAATATCACGTTTGTTCCTAATAAAGTTGTGGGAGAATTTGCTTCAGATGAGAGAGCTGAATGGTGCTGCTAAGGATGCTCTACAGAATCAAAATGACACACTGTGTCAGAGGAAGTGCTGGAGGGCTGCAACTGCAGGACTCCCTACAGCTGGTCCCTGTCTCCTCCACTCCCAGACACTGGACAGAACTGGTGGTGCGAAGTTGACTACATACCCAAGAGCAAATAAGTATACACATTCTCTGCAGGATGGAGAAATTGAAACTGCAATTGAGCCGCCTCTATTCTTTTTCTCATACTCACCTCTCAGATTTCTCTTGCTCTACTCACTCCTCCTCCCTCCAGAAACACCAAGTAAGAGATAGAGGGAGAGGCAAGGAACATTAGGATATCACTTCACCAGGCAACACAGCGAGTGCTTACTAGCATTTCCTCTGAACATGGACTTATATTTGAACCATTTCATATAACTTGCCAATTCTCTCCTTACATACAGATAGCATTGCTGGCACTGCCATAAAAGAATCTATTCTGTTTGCTATTCCTTATCAAGTCTCCAAACAATTTCCGTAAACTAGAGCAAATTTATCATACAAGGAATCACGCCAACATTTGTAAGGGGTCCAGCGTATAAGACACTGTTTATGCCCTCAAGATGTTTAAAAATCTAGTTGGAGACACTAGACTTGAACAAGCAAAGTTAAGCAATTAAATATTTTAATAACAACTCAATACAATCCTGTGAATACAGGTCAGTACACAATTAACTTTTATGTGATTTTAAAGTAAAATAAAAGCTCAGAAGAAAAAATCTTGCTAGGCTGGGGTGGTGGGACAATGTTTTGCTGAGGAGGTATGATTTGGGTTTTCAAAAATGGACAAGGATTTAAGAGAGAAGAAGGAATCATAAAAAGATGGAAGAAGCCAAAGGACAAACCGTAGCCTGCGGCAGAGGGGTTTTACAAGGGCCAGCTTAGAAGGCAATTTTCAAAATTCAAATCTGTTTAGCAACAGTCTCAGTGGCCTCAATTATAAAATTGGTATTCCACTCCAAGGTTTTTGTGAATATCAAGTAAGATGTATGCAAAGCGACAAGAATGTAGTAAGTACCCAATAAATATTAGTTATTGTTTTCAATATCATCATTACACATTATTGTTATTATTCCTTACCAGTTCAATTGCCAATGATTTCTGGAGCATTTGCTGATAAAATTTATTAATGCAGAATTTATTTGGCTTCTCATGTCCTAGCAGCCTGTTCAGCCTTCTGTAAATAGCACTCTTTTTTAAAAACAAAGAAGGAAGGACAGAAGGAAGGACAGAAGAATGGAAGGAAGGAAGGAAGGAAGGAGGGAAGGAAGGAAGGAAGGAAGGAAGGAAGGAAGGAAGGAAGGAAGGAAGGAAGGAAGGAAGGAAGGAAGGAAGGGCTCTTTATTATAAACAATTCCAAACATTTACAAAAATAAGAGCATATATACCCATCACCCAGATTCAACTCATGAGCAATCTTACCATTTCAGCTATATTGTACCCAGAATATTTTGAAGAAAATCTCAACTTCATGTCATTTTATTATTAAATTTATAGCATGTATTCTTTTTGAAAAATATAACCACAATATAATTCCCACAGCTAAAAATATGTTTAAATATCCAAACAATGCTCAAATGTCTTCACTTGGTTCATTTTCTTGGTCAGTTTTGTGCTGCTATAATGGAATACCAGAGACTGGATAATTCTTCCCCTCTGCTTTCCTCCTCAGTCAGGCTATAAACACTACTATTTTTCATATTTTCCTTTTCTTCTTTTGATGTTCAATATTAAACATTTAATATCAAAAATTACCTATGCAATAATATTTTTCAAGTTATAAGAAGTCATCCCACCTCACCATGGGTAATTTAAAGCATAGTGTTGGTGTCTGGCAGGGCCTTTATGCTGCATTATTCAATGGTGGAGGTGGAAGAGTAAGAGAGGGCAAGAGCAGTGAGGGCCAAACTTGCTTTTATAACAAATTCACTCTCGCAATAACAAACTCACTACTGTGATAACAGCATTACTCCATTCACGAAGCAGAGCTCTCAGGAGCTGTTCACCTCTTAAACTAAATGACCTCTCAACACTGTTGCCTTGAGGATTGTTTCCAACATGTGAAATTTGGGGCACAAATTCAAACCGTAGCAGTGATCATTGATAGTATTTTTGCTTTTGAATTATTTTTAAATCGTGGATTTAAGCATATTTGAAATGTTTTTGTTCACTGTAGTTGTGGTCCTCATTGATAATCAAATTGTCACATCATTCGTCAGTGGGGATCCCTAGTAAAGTTGACTCGAGTCCTTTGGCTGCATCTTTGATGGTCGTTAATAGGCTCTGTGCTTTGTAGTATGCTGAGATGCTATAGGGTCATGTTGAACATTTTCTGCCCCAGATTTTCCACTTCTCTGAGGATTTCTGGTTCCTTCGGGAAATAAATGGTGCTACCAGGTCAAGACCTTGACATCAAGTTTGCTGATTGCTACTAGGTCAGGCCTTATTTTCAGGATTTCTTGGTGAAAAGCTATAAATATGTTGTTATTTTGTTGTTGTGTTAACGTAATATACATCATAAACTAAAATTTATGTTTCTGATTCAAACTTAGGACAAGATTTTTATCTTAGCCTCTTTTGTGTTACATCTTTTGACAAACACACAAACATAACTACTCATTTACTTCATCCACACAATACACATTCAAAAGTCTTAAAATAAGAATGCTAATACTATCACCTACAATGTGATTACCAAAACAGTTTTTAAAAAATGTTTTTCAGCCAGGCACAGTGCTGGCTCATGCCTGTAATCCCAGCACTTTGGGAGGCTGAGGTGGGTGGATTGCTTGAGCTCAGGAGTTCAAGACCAGCCTGGGCAACATGGCAAAACCCTGTCTCTACAAAAACAATACAAAAATTAGCTGGGTGCAGTGGTGGGTGCCTGTAGTCCCAGCTACTCAAGAGGCTAAGGCAGGAGGATCGCTCGAGCTCCGGAGGTGGAGGTTGCAGGGAGCTGAAGTCATACTATTGCCTTCCAGCCTGGGCAACAGGAGTGAAACTCTGTCTCAAAACAAAAAAAATTTTTTTCTTTAGAGTTATGCCACTAGGGAAATAATGTCAAAGGAGTGTATTTGAAAGTCAGCTGAAATACTTTCTTTCTGAAGGGTGTGCCATAAACTCAAATTCTGATATTAATTTATTTCACTTTACTTTTACTTTCTATAATTTTATATTTAATTTTGTGTAATTATGTGAATATTTACATGATTTCAAAAACAAAATAATATCTATTCAGAGAAACACAAGCTTCTATTCTTGTCGCCTCCAACACATACCATAAATGCACACACATACTTGTTTACCCTATGTTAGAGGTTGAATTATGTTCCCCAAAAAGTTATGTTGAGGTCCTAATCTACGGTACCTGTAACTGTGACCTTCTTTGGAAATAGGATCTTTACAGATATAATCAAGTTAAGATGAGGTCATACTAGATTAGGGTGGACCCTAATCCAGTGACAAGTGTCTTTATAAGAGAAAGATGAGGGAGATTTGGATCCAGAGACACAGGCGCACACAGCGGAAAGACAGTCACATGAATAAGGAAGCAGATATTGGAGTGATGTAGCTACAAGCCAAGGAATGCCAAGGATGGCCAGCAGCCAACAAAAACTAGGAAGAAGCAAGTCAGGACTCTTCCCTAGAGCCTCCAGAGATAGCATGCCCTAAGAACACTTTAATTTTAGACCTTCATCCTTCAGACTGTGAAAGCATGAATCTATGTTGTTTTAAGTCACTCAGTTTGTGGTATGTTTTTATGGCATCCCTGGGAAACTAATACGTACCCTCCCCACTCCCATTCTCTGGGCCCTTAAATGAACGATACACTGAGACACACACTTTTCTTCATCTTGCTTTTTTCACCTGAAATCTATATCCCAAAGATTACCCCATAATGTCATATGAAGACATTTCTCATGCATTTTTACATCTGCATAGGACTCTAGTTTGTGCATACACCATACTTTATTCAACTAGTTCTCTGTTGATCAAAATGTGAGTCTTTTCTACATTTTGCTATCATCAATAGTACTACTCATAGCCTTCAGAATGATCTTTTAGATTTTTTCTAGTATCTTGGTAGGTGCAGTAAGTTCCTAGAAGTGGGATTACTCAGTCAGAGGGTAAAGGCACATATAATATTGCAAAATATTACCTAATTCCACCCCAAACATTTTTCCCATCTTGCATTCACAGTAACCACATATAAGAGTGCCAATTTCTCAGCAGATTCAACAATAGACTGCCTTATCAGTCTTCTGGATTTTTATCAATTGGATAGGTGAGAAATGTTTTATTTACACAGTCTATATTTGCATTTTTCTTATTATGAGCAAAAGCATTGCTCTTCAAGTAGTTTGCAAAATTGAACAGACGTATACGAATAGATTCTTCCCCTCTGCTTTCCTCCTTAGGCTAATAAGCACTACTGTCTCTTATATTTTCCTTTTCTTCTTTTGATGTTCAGTATTAAGCATATTTAATATCAAAAATTACCTGTGTGATAATATTTTTCAAGTTATAAGAAGTCATCCCGCCTCACCAAATCTATAAAACACTTAATTCAATAAATGTTAAGTTAGCACCTATTATGTAGCAGGCACTGTACGAGTTTTTAGAGAGTGTAAAAACAGGAAATAGAGAAAGAACTCCTTTCTTAAAACATTATCACCTAAAAGGAAATATAGAAACCTATAGATAGGTATGTAAAGCTCCATATAACTATACAAAGTTATATGGATGATATTGATAGAGGCATGTATACATAACATACACACACAGCTCGTAACAGAATAACACAGTAGTAGTAGAATCGAGAAAGGGCAGGGAGGAGAAAATTATTCAGAGGATTATCTCAATTTTATTTTAAGACACATTTCTTTGAGTTAATACAGTACTCTATAAGCACAAATATTTCTGGAAGTGGTAAAACACTTGGCTATGTAATCACTCACAGCTTAGCAAAAATTAGCTAACCCAAATATTTTCCTTTTTACCATCACCTGAGATCTGTTGCCTTTCTAAATGAGGAATCTCCCTAGAAATAAAAGGATATAGTGTGAAATGAGAACATTTGACGACCAGAAAATAACAGGAGAAAATGAGGTGAACTAGAAAGGCTGCATAATCTTGTGCTTAAAATCTAGGGCTCTGGAGCCATAACAGAATGGGTTTGAATCTTGACTCTACAACTAACTAGCTGTAGAACTTTGTGCAAGTTCTTTAAGTAGTCTGGGGCTGTTTTCTCATAAAATACATAATACATAATTTCCCATTATTACATAAATAGTAAGTAATAATAATCATACATATTCCATAGTGTTTCTGTGAGAATTAAATGGGGAGAAAAGAGAGAATATTAAATTCTTGCTGTGCCTTCTGCTTCCGGGTAGGATAGATAATTTGTGGCACTTAATGTCCCCACTGAGAGTAACTGAAAAGGCTTGATAGAAAAAAATGCCTGGAGAGTTGGAAACCATGGAAGCTGAGGGATGTATTACAGCTGCCTTTTTCCTTCATGGGTGTATCTGCTGATTATGATGGCAGGGTGATGGACTGAGAATATGAGATTTGACTGAATAAAGGATGGGGTGCAGAGAAACCAGTAGATGTTTTCAGTCTTAACCTCCAGAGAGACAAAATTGGAAACATGAGGGACCAAACTGCTTTCCTTTGAGAAGGAAAGGATGGAGAACAGAGCCTGACACACAGCCAGTTCTTGCTCAGGATATATGTTGACTTCTGAAACTTCATGAAGTAAAGAGTTAACTAGAAAGCATCTGAGAAGCTGAGGAGAGGTTTGGACAGCCTAGCCATATTAAGAAGCAAAGACTAGAATTCAGACACTACCAGAGTGAAGTACAGGTAAATACACCAAGTTCTCAGTTGAAAGTCCTAGGGGCTTTACAATAGAAGTGGTGCAAATCAGCAAAACCACAACCAAGTCTTCAGCTCAGAATCTGATTAAAGTAAGGTGACTGGACTTCAATCTATCAGCCTAGCAGAGAAAGAGGTATTACCTGAAGTCTCTAAGTCATTTTCAAATGCATCATCTACCATTCAATTTTAAAATGTGCTAAATGCCAAGAGAAAATCATATGACCAAAATGTTCTAAAGAAAATAAATAGACAGTAGAAACAAGCTCATGGTTGATTCAGATATTGAGTTAGCAGAAAAAGGCTTTTAAATAACTATGATTAATACATTTGAGAATATATTTTTAATAGAGAAAGATTAAAAAGTCCTTAATTCATCTTGAGTTGATTTTCGTATAAGATGGTGATCCAGTTTCATTCTCCCACGTGTGGTTAGCCAGTTTTCCCAGCACCATTTGTTGAAAAGGGTGTCTTTTCCCCATTTTGTATTTTTGTTTGCTTTGTCGAAGATCAGTTGGCTGTAAGTATTCGGGTTTATTTCTGGTTTCTCTATTCCATTCCATTGGTCTATGTGCCTATGTTTATACCAGTACCACACTATTTTGGTGACTGTGGCCTTATAATATATTTTAAATCAGGTAGGGTGATGCCTTCAGATTTATTCTTTTTACTTAGTCTTGCTTTGGCAATGTGGACTCTTTTTGGATTCCATATGAATTTCAGAACTGTTTTTTCTAATTCTGTGAAGAATAATGGTGATATTTTGATGGGGATTGCATTGAATTTGTACCAAAGTTGACACCTATATAAATGTATCAATGGAAATTTTAAAATATATATATAGTAACAGTTATGGATTGAATGATATCTCTCTAAAATCCTTGTATCGAAGCCCCAATGCACTGTACCTTAGAGAGTGACTGAATTTGGAAATAAGCCCTTTTAAAAAGTAATGAAGTCAAAATTAGGTTATTAAGGTAGACCCTAACCCAACCTAATCAGTATCCTTAAAGGGAGATATTACAACACACAGAGAGCCATCAAGGGCACACGTTCACAGAGGATGCCCATGTGAAGGGGCAGCAGGAGGGCAAGAGCTGCAAACCACAGAGAAGATCCCAACCCTGTCAGCACCTTCATCTCAGACTTGTAGCCCCTAGAGCTGTGAGAACAGAAAAGTCTGTTGTTTCAGCCACCTGGCTGGTGGTCTTTTGTTATGGCAGCCCTAGAACACTAATACAAAACCTGAAAATGAGAACTCAATAAACAAATCTAGCAGCAAAATGAACACAGCTGAACAGAAATACAAATCAATAGAAAATTTCCAAACTGAAGTGTAAAGAAAAGAGAGATGTAAAATGCAGAAAAGAGCTAGTTGACAAAGTAAAAAATATTATTTGTATATAGTTGGAGTCCCAGAAGAACAGAGAGAGAAGGGAGCAGAAGTGATGTTAATATTTGAAAAGATGGTGGATGAAAATTTCTAAAACAAGTAAAAACCATCAAATGATAGCTACAAGAAGCTCCACAAACCACAAACAGGATAAATATAAAGAAAATCACACCAAGGTGCATAAGGGTAAAACTTTTTTTAAGAAAAAAAGGCAAAAATAAAAAGATATATTATCGTCAAAGGATCCACAACAACACTAACAATCAATTTCTTATTATTTTATTATACTTTAAGTTCTGGGATACATGTGCAGAACGTGCAGGTTTGTTACATAGGTACACATGTGCTATGGTGGCTTGCTGCACCCATCAACCCATCATCCACATTAGGTATTTCTCCTAACGCTATCCCTCCCCTGGCCCCCTACCCCCCATCAGGCCCTGGTGTGTGATGTTCCCCTCCTTGTGTCCACGTGCTCTCATAGTTCAACTCCCACTTATGAGTGAGAACATGCGGTGTTTGGTTTTCTGCTCCTGTGGTAGTTTGCTGAGAATGATGATTTCCAGCTTCATCCATGTCCCCACAAAGGACATGAACTCATCCTTTTTTATCAGTGCACAGTATTCCATGGTGTATATGTACCATATCTTCTTTATCCTGTCTATCATTCATGGGCATTTGGGTTGGTTCCAAGTCTTTGCTATTGTAAATGGTGCTGCAATAAACATACGTGTGCGTGTGTCTTTATAGCAGAGTGATTTATAAGCCTTTGGGTATATACTCAGCAATGGGATTACTGGGTCAAATGATATTTCTGGTTCTAGATCCTTGAGGAATCACCTGTCTTCCACAATGGTTGAACTAATTTACACTCTCACCAACAGTGTAAAAGTGTTCCTATTTCTCCACATCCTCTCCAGCATCTGTTGTTTCCTTACTTTTTGATGATTACCATTCTAACTGGCATGAGATGGCATCTCATTGTGGTTTTCACTTGCATTTCTCTAATGACCAGTGATGATGATCTCTTTTTCATATGTTTGTTGGCCGCATAAATGTCTTCTTTAGAGAAGTGTCTGTTCATATCCTTTGCCCAAGTTTGATGGGGTTGTTTGTTTTGTTTCTTGTAAATTTGTTTAAGTTCTTTGTAGATTCTGGATATTAGCCCTTTGTCAGATGGATAAACCGTAAAAATTTTCTCCCATTCTGTAGGTCACCTGTTCACTCTGATGATAGCTTCTTTTGCTGTGCAGAAGCTCTTTTGTTTAATTCGATCCCATTTGTCTATTTTGGCTTTTGTTGCCATTGCTTTTGGTGTTTTAGTCATGAAGTCTTCGTCCCTGCCTATGTCCTGAATGGTATTGCCTAGGTTTTCTTCTAGGGTTTTTATGGTTTTAGGTCTTACATTTAAGTGTTTAATTCATCTTGAGTTAATTTTTGTATAAAGTGTAAGGAAAGGATCCAGTTTCAGTTTTCTGCATATGGTTAGCCAGTTTTCCCAGCACCATTTATGAAACAGGGAATCCTTTCCCATTGCTTGTTTTTATCAGGTTTGTCAAAGATCAGATGGTTGTAGGTGTGTGGTGTTATTTCTGAGGCCTCTGTTCTGTTCCATTGGTGTATATATCTGTTTTGGTACTAGTACCGTGCTGTTTTGGTTACTGTAGCCTTGTAGTATAGTGTGAAGTCAGGTAGCATGATGCCTCCAGCTTTATTCTTTTTGCTTAGGATTGTCTTGGCTATACAGGTTATTTTTTGGTTCCATGTGAAATTTAAAGTAGTTTTTTCTAATTCTGTGAAGAAAGTCAATGGTAGTTTGATGGGGATAGCATTGAATCTATAAATTACTTTGGGTGGTATGGCCATTTTCATGATACTGATTCTTCTTATCCATGAGCATGGAATGCTTTTCCATTTGTTGGTGTCCTCCCTTATTTCCTTTGTATTTCTCCTTGAAGAAGTCCTTCACATCCCTTGTAAGTTGTATTCCTAGGTATTTTATTCTCTTTGTAGCAATTGTGAATGGGAGTTCACTCATGATTTGGCTCTCTGTTTAAGACTAACAATCAACTTCTTAACAGAAACAATGGCAGCCAGAAGGTAGTGGAATGATATATTTAATGTGCTAAAAGAAAATAAGTACCTACTACAAGTCTATATCCAGTGAATATTTAAAAATAAAGGTTGTTTCAGACCAAAAAGAAAAAAAAGAAAGAAAACATAACCTGAATGAATTGATCATTAGACGTCCCACACTAAAAGAAATACTATAGGGAGTACTTACGCAGAAGGAAAATTATCTCAGATGGAACACAAAAATGCAAGAAAGAATGAAGAGCACCAAAAATAGTGACTATGTGGGTGCTACAGATTGAATGATGTTTATGTTCCCCCACCAAAGTAATATGGTGAAGCCCTGACCCCCAGTGTGGCTATATTTGTAGACAAGGCCTCTGGGAAGAAATTAAGATTAAATGAGGTCATAAGAGTGGAACCCTGATCTGACATGATTAGTGTCCTCTGAAGAAAGAACTTCCTCTTTCCCCCTCCACACACGCACACGGAGGCAAGACCATGTGAGCACACAGCGGGCAGGCAGCCAACTGCTACCCAAGGGGAGAGTCCTCACCAGACACCATCCCTGCTGGCACCTTGATCTTGCCCTTCCCAATTTCCAGAACAGTGAAAAAATTAATTTCTATTGTTTAAGCCACCAGATTGTGGTATTTCATTATGACAGCAACCCAAGCAGACTACGACAGTGGGTAGACCTCAGTGAATATTGACAGTTCCAACCAATAATAATAATGTCTTGTGGAGGTTAAAAATGTGTTCAGAATTTAAATGCATGACAACAATAGTACAGAGTTAGTGAGTGGTAAATCAAGTTCATGCTTTAAGATTCTAACATTATTATGGAAGTGATAAAATTAATCATTTGGATTTTAATAATTTAAGAATGCAAGCTATAATCTCTGTAGTAACCATTTTAAAATAATTAGACTGATGTATAACTAACAATATAGAAAAAATACTATAACAAAAGATGTTTGATTAATCCAAAGGAAGGCAAGAAATGAGAGAAAAGGACACTTAAAACAAGTGGGTCAGAATAAGAGGTTTATTTTGGCTCATGATTCTGGAGGCTACAGTTGCCGGATCTGATCATCTTCCGATGAGAGCCACACATTTCATCATAATATGAGGGGAAGCCAGACGCATGCAAAAAGGGCAAAACACAAGGGCAGTTTCACTTTATAGCACCTTGCTCTTGTGGCAATTAATCCAGTCTCATGAAAGTGTGAACTCCCACATTCATAAGAATTTACCCAGTCTCATGAGAACAGCATTAATCCTCTTAACATCCCAATCACCTTTTTATTTAAAACAGGTTGGTCAAATTAAAAAAAAAAAAAACTAATATAGGAGGTATCAATCAAATGCATCAGTAATTACATCAAATACAAGTGGACTAAATATGACAATTAAAAGAGTGTCAGAATGTATTTTCTACCTATGTGTTTACAAGGAGATGTATGTTAACTCCAAAATCCTTAGCAGGATGCCTGGCATATGGTGTTCTCAAAAAGGAGCTGGTATTGAAAGCCATAATTAATACTATTGTGAATGGAATTACCATCCTGAGGAACAAGGATGAAAATTTTTCAGAAGACATACAAAAAGGGACATGGCTAGCTCACAATTGTGCCCATTACTGGTCCACCCAGTAGACATTAAATTCACTCCATGAAGGCATAATATGAATTAAAACCAAATGTTACATGCTTTGCTTATTAAAAATTTCCCTTATTCAAAGATGGTATTATATCAGTAGAATTTTACACTGTGTTCAAACAACTGATTTATACATGAGAATTTTGAGGAAGTTCTTTATTCCATGGTGACCATTTATAGATTTTAGTTACTTCTTTAAAACAAGATTTGTTTCTTAGTTAACTAGACCTTAAAGAGCTTGGAGGTCAATATGGTGATAGTTACAGTAAAGTATTGCTCCCAATATTTGAGGCTTATTTCATAATCCAGTATCATGCTTCAAAAGCAATCTACACAAACCAGTGAACAGTCTTCTTCCATTGCAAATCTAACTTTAATTAGAAAAAGTTTCCATCGTTTCTTCAGGAAATTTTGGAATTAAATGTTTAAAATTTCAAGAAAAGAGTAAGTCTTTTTTATTGTTTACTTTGAAAAAATTCAAACTGCACGAAACTTACAGAAAACTTGCATGAATATAACAATAAACTCTTAACCCTGATTTACCAATTTCTGCTATTTTGCCACATTTGCTTTATATTTTTCTCTGTCCACTCATAAGTATACACATGCATGTGTGCATATATATGTCTGTGCAGCAGTTATTATTATTTTGCTGAGGCTTTTGAAAATAAATTGCAGACATCATTACTTTTTGCCACTAAATATTTCCCTTTATATTTCTAAGAACAAGGAAATTTTCTTACATAGCTACAACATAATTGTCAAATTTGGGAAATTTAAAATGATACACTACACGTAACTAATCAAGTCAATATTTAAATTTTGAAATCCAGTTTATATATCCTGTTGTCAGTGAAAACTTTCTTCCCCCCCTTCCTTCCTACTCTTTTTTGTTGTTGTTGTTGTTGTTGTTGTTGTTGTTGTTGTTGTTGAGACGGAGTCTCGCTCTGTCGCCCAGGCTGGAGTGCAGTGGCCGGATCTCAGCTCACTGCAAGCTCCGCCTCCCAGGTTTACACCATTCTCCTGCCTCAGCCTCCCGAGTAGCTGGGACCACAGGCGCCCACCACCTTGCCCGGCTAGTTTTTTTGTACTTTTTTAGTAGAGACGGGGTACTACTCATTTTTATTGAGTCTTCTCTAACCCCTAGACTTTTGATATTATTTTATTGTCATGCTTGCCACAGTCCAATACATTTCCTCTTACATCTTCTCTCCTATCTGGCCATGGCATCCTAGAGGGCAGTAACCAGGTTTTGCTTATTTTTGCATCTCCAGTTCCTTGTATAATGCCCAGCACCTTGAAGATCCCCAGCAATGTTTTCTGAAAGAATGAAACGGATATATCATATATACTTTCTTTGCTTCTTTGTCTCTGTCCAAAACACATTTATATCACTGATTTATATTTAACTTGTGGTCACCTTAAATATCTTGTTCTTTCTCTACTATATTATTTAGTCTTACTATATTACTACATACTGACCATAAAATTTTCAGTTTGTTTGTTCATTTCTAATTAAATTCAATATTTCCAGCTTCTGCCCAATAACCAGTTACTACCATATAACCAGTTACATTATAAAACTAATATTTTTGAAGACACATGAATGATAAGGAGGCATCTCATAAAAATTATAAACAAGTAACTATGTATCAAGCAAAAAAAATAGAGGTCCAAATTAATATTCGTGGTTTATATCCTTGGCTTTCAATCTGACATAACTCTTCTTCCCTATCCTTTTCACATAAGCAGAAAAAAGATTGGTGAAGGGGTTGGAAGCGGGGAGAAGAGGAGGAGAAAATGTTGCTACAGTTAGTACTAAAACCTAGACTTGTGTCAACACAGATGTCATTTGGAAGCGCACAGTCCCCAGCTAAGTATGACAAAGAAGAAAATAAATGTTAAGTAGTGGCTTCCATCTACTCTGATATGATTTGGCTCTGTGTCTCACCCCAAATCTCACCTTGAATGGTAATAATCCCAATGTGTCAAGGGTGGGACCAGGTGGAGATAATTGAAACAAAGGGTTGGTTTTCCCCATGCAGTTCTCATAAAAGTGGGTTTGTTCTCACAAGATCTGATGGTTTTATAAGGGGCTTCCCCATTCACTGGGCACTCACTCTCCCTCCTGCCACCCTGTGAAGAGGTTCCTTCTGTCATGATTATAAGTTTCCTGAGGCCTCCCCAGCCATGCTAAACTGCGAGTCAATTAAACCTCTTTCCTTTATAAATCACCCAGTTTCGGCCAGTTCCTTATAGCAGCATGAGAATGGACTAATACATATCCCATTGTTCTGTATCTAAAAATTCCAACAATGAACATTCATTTAATTGCTACTATTTTTCAATTCTCTGATAAATTTGATCATATATTTTATCTTGCTCTATCTTCACAGCCAACCTGCAGCATTATCACAATTATAGATTTGAAGACATAACTGTATTGTAGCATCTCATTGAGTCTAAATCAACTTTGATTGCCATTATTTATGTTCCACTAAGAAAGGAATAAAAATGCTGAACTTTAAACTACAACAACATGCCAACATGTCATTGATTATAAAATGAGTCTCAATTTCAGACAAGTTAAAACATGTCTTCGAATGGATGAAATAAGTGGTAGAGGTAGGACTTGAACCAACATCTGTCCATCTTCCTGGTCAGCATAAATTCTACTTCCATAGCGTCAAAGTCAGATACTTCATGTTTTTGTCCAGACAGGTTGATGTTGGACATTGCTGATTCCCAAGTCTGGGTGGCTCTGAAAGGAAAATGACATTTCTGACCATTCGCCCAGGTGAGAAAGATCAGGGTTTGCCTCCTTGGAGACGATGAACATTCCAGGCCTAACAGACACTGGAAAGAAGGCAATGGAAATTCCAGGCCACTGGAAAGAAGGCAATGATTGCCTGACTGGCACATGGGAGAGACATCATTCTCCCTATATTCCTTACAGTGTGACTGAGAGCTACAGGCAATGGATCTTGCACCTGAAGGCCTAGACACAGAAAAGTTCAGGACTCACCCACTAGTGCAATCCATCATGCACAGCATTGAAACTAAAACGTGCAGTTTCTCACCCCCAGGCCTGGCTGAGTCCACGTTGGCATGCTGCTTTCTCTGCACAACTGCGATTCTTGCTGAATAATTGAAGCCCAGGCTTTGTCCATACCAGAGATATTACTGTTTGATTTTGTGATCCCAAAGGGACAGCTGCAAACTGCTGATGCCTGTGCTGGTGCTGAAATTGCTACAGAATGTGGGAATTTTTTGAGTTTCATGTTGGAAAATCACCAGGCATTGCTCTGGAAAGTGGGGGCTTCTTAGAGGTTTAAAAAAACGGTTCAAGAGTATATAGGTGGGAGGGATGAGCGGTTAATGAGATGCTTTTCTGCAAGGCAAGATTGCATCTGAGCAATAAATTGTAAAAAAATTAATTATAAATGGAATAACCCAGCCCCGAAGGAATTGAGATAATGCAGAATAAGTTCCCGTTAATGGAAAGATGTGAATTTTAATACACACACCATACCAGAGTAATACTGTACACATTGAAGGATTACAAAAAAACATGCTTTATTCCCCCACCTTACCCCAAGAAAAGGGGGAAAAAATCACAAAGGCTGAGTTACAAATGATAACTTCAAACATAAATCCCCCAGATGTGAATTCATAAATGCAATAGGCTGGCTGCAGTATCATCCTATGAATAAGGCCTGTGATCTCTGCCTAGCAGTTCCCCAAGTGGGTCACAGAACATAGTCTTATCCAGCAGCAGAGCTTGCATTCTTTACTATATGCACTGCAAACATCCTTCCAAAATGTTTAGCAGTCGTTGCTCACAGAAATAGAATTGCTCAAATATCTATGATTTTATCATGCCAAAAAAAATTTTGAAACAGGTACAGAAAGATTCAATGACTTGGCTGGGTGCAGTGGCTCACACCTGTGGGATCACACATGTAATCCCAGCACTCTGGGAGGCTGAGGCGGGCGGATCACCTGAGCTCAGGAGTTCGAGACCAGGCCAACATGGTGAAACCCCATCTCTACTAAAAATACAAAAATTAGCCAGGTATAGTGACAGGTACCTGTAATCCCAGCTACTCGGGAGGCTGAGGCAGGCGAATCACTTGAACCCGGGAGGCGGAGGTTACAGTGAGCTGAGATTGTGTCATTGCACTCCAGCCTGGGCAACAGAGTGAGACTCTGTCTCAAAAAACCAAAAAACAAAACAAGCAAACAAAAAGATTCAATGACTTGCCTTAACAAAAGCACATAAACTTGAATTCATCAAATTCTCAGTTTTAGGCAAAAGAACATAAACAAAACATATCTCCCTGATTGGTGGCAAAGAACCTGAGGGGAAAATAGAATTCTGGAGTTTGCTTTTCAAACCCAAATTATAAAAAGACACAAAACAGCTGACTTCCAAACAAGATGTGGAAAAGCCACTCTCTCACATTCCTCTTTTTTCCCTCTATAATCTAATGGCCATTAACAAAGTGCACAATTACATATCAATCTTGCCTATCTAACATGAAAAGAAAGCTTTAATTTGTCTTTTAAAAGATAGTAGCTATGACAGTTAATAAATGTGTGAATTAGTAAGAAATTCATTTGATGGAGGAGGCAAATGAAAAAATTAGGGTGCTGAGATTCTGGAATTTTGTTCGAAGTCCTATTTTCTCTGGAAGGGGGAGGCCTGAATTTGAAGCAAGGAGATGTGGGTTCAAATCCCATCTCTCAAGCCTGGCACTTCATTTACCCACTCTGTGCCCCAAGACTCTTCAGTGATATGGCAGAGAAAAAACTTCCCACTGCCCATTCTTGCTGACACAGGAAAATTGAATGGTGAAAGCTCTTAGCACAGAACTTGGTCTCAATAAATGTGAGTCGACCTGGTAGCCAAAAAGAAATTTATTTCGCAGATTGCAAAAAGCACTGTTTGAGGGGCAGCCTTATATAGGAATCATTCATTACAAAATACTGTTACCAAGAAAAAGTTCTAATTTTCTGGGAGGCAAAGAATTAACAACTCGGGAAAAAAAAAATCTCTTATTTTATTTTAATCGATCTGCTTTTGGTGTGGATTGGGTTTGAGGTTTAAGTTTGTTTTTGAATTTGTGTGCATGCACATGTGTGGTGCCTACTAAATGTTAGGGGCTCAATAAGTATTAGGTTGGTGCAAAAGTAGTTGCAGTTTTTGCCATTGCTTTTATTAACAAAACCACAATTACTTTTGCACCAATCTCCTATTTGTTGAATGGAATTAAAAGGGGGAAGAATTTGGTCAGCTATTTTGTCTATCCTGTAATGAATTGTACAGGAACCCCCCCTGCCCCTCATGAGTAGTTTCACTTTCTGCAATTTCAGTTATCCATAATCAACTAAGGTTCCAAAATATTAGATGAAAAAGTTCAGAAATAAATGATTCATAAGTTTTAAGTTTCATGTCATTCTGAACAATATGATGAAATCTCACCCCATCCTGATCTGTCCATCCGGGTCATGAATCCTCCTTCTGTCCAATGTCTCCACGCTGTAGATACTCTCTGCCCCTGAGTCACTTAATAGCTGGCTCAGCTATCACATCTACTGTCAAGGTATCTCAGTGCTTGTGTTCAAGAAACCCTTATTTTACTTAAGATGGGCCCAAAACACAAGAATAGTGATGCTGGCAATTCAGATAGGCCAAAGAGAAGCTGCAAGGTGCTTCCTTTAAGTGAAAAGGTGAAAGTTCTCAACTGAAAGGAAAGAAAAAAAAAAATCACATGCTGAGGCTGCTGAGATCTATGATAAGAACAAATCTTCTGTCTGTGAAATTGTGAAAAGGGAAAAAGAAGTTTGCGCTAGTTTTGCTGTCACACTTTAAACTGCAAAAGCTACAGCCACAGTGGGTGATAAGTGTTTAGTTAAGATGAAAAAGGCATTATGTTTGTGGGTGGAAGACATGAACAGAACATGTTCCAATTGAGAGCAATCAGGTTTGGTGCTATCCACAGTTTCAGGCCTCCACTGAGGATCTTGGAACATATTCAGACAAGCGGGGACTTCTGAATTCTGGGGTCTTTTGCAGTCCCAGGACTTATCACAATTCTGTGTATATATTCCATTTTCAGTGAATATTTGTTACATTACTAAATACTCATTTTCTTTGGTTTTAAAATAATAATTTTTCAAGGTCTTTTCTATTACATTTTATACTACCTTTCTAAATTTCATTTCACTGCCAGTGCCTTCTCCCTTTATAGAAGTTACGGCCTTTCTGTAGCAAATGGAAAAAAAATACCCCTGTCTGACCTTCAGTATTTTAGAAAACTGTGTTGTTTTGCCAATATCACAAGTACTGTCCACAATACAATATTTTGTCCAATTGTCTCCCAATTTTATTATCTCTCAACTCTTTTCACCGTAATAACTCATGTTCCTGAGCTTCTGGTACCTTAGGCAACCAGCCCTGTAGAAGTTCCAAGAGCATGTGAGTCCTTCCAACCTCTTGACCCAGTTCCACAACTTAAATTTAACCTGTTTCCTCGCCCACCATCCACCTGCACATTCAAAGAAAACAAGAACATAAATAACATAAATGCCGGCCGGGCGCGGTGGCTCAAGCCTGTAATCCCAGCACTTTGGGATGCCGAGACGGGCGGATCACGAGGTCAGGAGATCGAGACCATCCTGGCTAACACAGTGAAACCCCGTCTCTACTAAAAAATACAAAAAACTAGCCGGGCAAGGTGGTAGGCGCCTGTAGTCCCAGCTACTCCGGAGGCTGAGGCAGGAGAATGGTGGGAACCCGGGAGGCGGAGCTTGCAGTGATCTGAGATTGCGCCACTGCACTCCAGCCTGGGCGACAGAGTGAGACTCCGTCTCAAAAAAAAAAAAAAAAAATGCCATATAGCAAAAAGAAGGAAGAACTCCCATCTTTAATTGTCCCCTAATCACAAAAGACACTGTCAGAATTCTCTGAGCCCAAAGGGAATGCCAAATGCATCAGATGAGTGAGGGCGTCAGGAGGACATGGGAGCTGGAAAAGAGAAGCAGTCATGAGTCATTTAGTAGCTGTGACCCTGGGCAAGTCACTGCCTCTCGCTATCTCAAGTTTCTCATCTTAAAATGGGCATAATACTAGTACCCAACTGATAGGGTTGTTATGAAAATATAAAGAGGTTTGTATTTTAAAATACTTAGAACCAGGCACTTTGTAAGTTAGATATATATGTGTGTGTGTACATATATACACACATATATACTTTATATATACACACACATATATATAAAGGTACCAAATTAATGAGAAAGAGATATGTTTAAAAGTCCCTTGCAGTTGCCCTGTAAGACACTGTATTCACAACTGCCCACAAACAATTACCACAGAATATAATCATCAGACCCAATCACTGCAATATTCTGAATGTTTATGTCCTCCCAAAATTCCTATATTGAAATCCTCACCCTCAAGATGATGGTATTAGGAGGTGGGGCCTTGGGGAGGTGATTAGGTCATGGGAGTGGAGCCCTCATGAATGGAATGAGCACTCTTAAAAAAGAGGCCTGAGAAAGACCCTTCACCCTTTCCATCATGTAAGGTGAGGGTAATAAGAAGGTTGTTTATAAGGAATGGTCTTTTGCCAGACACCAGGCCTGTGTGCATCTTGATCTTGGACTTCTTAGCCTCTAGAGCTGTGAGAAATCAGTATCTGTTGTTTATAAGCCATGCAGTCAATAGTACTTTGTTACAGCATCATGCTATGGTTTGAAAGTATCCCCCAAAAGTTCACATATTGGAAACTTGGTCTCCAAAACAGCAGTGTTGAGAGGTGGGACCTTTGGCAAGTGATTGGGTCATAAAGACTTGTTCGTGGATTGATAAGTTACTGAGGGGATAGATTAGTTATCACAAGACTAGGTCTGTCATAAAAGCCACTATGGACATCTCTTGTGAGCCACCTCACCATGTGTCACCTTGTGCCACTAGGGACTCTGCAGAGTCTCCATTCGCAAGGACACCCTCAGCAGATGCAGTCCCTCAAATTTGTACTTCCCAGCCTCCAGAACTATAAGACATACATTTTTTCTTTACAAATTACCCAGTCTCAGGTATAATTGCTATTCAATTACAGCAACAGAAAATGGACTAAGACAGAGCCCAAATAAAGACAATCACTCTGTGGCTACAAGGGGGAAAGGGTGGAGACAAAGCTTGTTCAAGGCCGTATTTGAAATGAGATGGAGACAAGGATGCTAAAAATCCCCTACATTCAGCTAACATGCATCACTTCTGCTTCTTTACCAGTGACAGTTCTACCCCTACTTGAATCCTCCTGCCTCTTGGACAAAAAATTACCAAGACATTAGGTTATCAAATTGACCCTGCTTCTTGAGAGCATTCTATCCAAAACCAACCTCGGCTTCTTTAAATACTCCTTAGAATCATCCAGCACAAGCCCAGATCCTACAATCCACCTCTCCCAAGTCCCTCTTAGCAGGTCAATTTAAGGCTTTCCCACTTGCACTCTCCCTGCTGCCACAAGCTGATGAAACCTGATTTTGTTCTGATTCTAGGTGTGTTCTTGGTGTTCTTTGCCTGGTGGGCCATAAAATAATACCTCTAACAACAAAAAAACAACAGCTATTACTTCTTGAGTGTTTACTCTGTGCCAGAGACTTTCTAAAGTCTATACATGTATTAACTTCTAATCCCTACAACAATCTATATCCTGGACATAGAGAAGTAACTTCTATAGCAAGTAGAGAAGCAAGAATTCAGACCCAGGTCTGTCTGACACAGAGCTGGTGCTCTTAGGCAATGCATTCTGCTGCCTCTTGAATAGAGGGCAGTTGCCCAGGGCCGGTTTAATATCTTCTGTATCCTACATTGAAATTGAGTACAGCTTGCCCCAATTCTGCTTGATTATTTCCCAGTTCATGTTTATGTTCAAAGGGATGGGAAAGATAAAAAGAGAATAAATCATCTCACCACATGGAGTATACTTTTCATTTTGCACTCATATAAACTTGAAATGGGGGCTATTGGTTTTAAATTTGAAGCTGAGAACAACTTCTCAGCTGAGGGAGCAGAACAACACAGAGAGGACTGTGAAATCCAGGAGAGCTGATTTAGTCCTGGCTGCAACCCTTCTAACAATGTGAACTTTAGGCAAGCCCTTTAGCCTCTCTGAAGCTTGTTCTTCTATTCTGTAAAATAGATACAATAACGCCTGCCTCAATGTGAGGCAGTGAAGTGCTTGATACTTAAAACCAGTGGGTATATGAAAGCTATTATGGCTACCATCATGAAAAGTAGTGATTCTCAGTACCCCACAAAGATGGTTTGCAGTGGCTGACACTGCTTGATAAATCATAAAAGGCCCAGATGTGTCCTTCTAATGTTCACTAAGGGTCACAGAGGCTGTCAGAGCCAGGGATGAGGACAGGGAAGGGAAGGCAAGAAGAAAGGAGCTGTTTAAAAAGAGGAAAGAGTCTTGTTTGAGATCCTGTGCCTACTCATCCTACAGGCCAACACCACAGAGAAATGAAATAACAATATTCTGGAAATAGGACATTCTAATTTTTGGATACCATTCTTATTCAAACCAGGAGAGACTTTGGTTCATACCCCCACTGGACAACAACAAATTTTCCTCTTCATGATAATCCTGGAGGCTTCACAGACAGGCTTCAGAAAGAGAAAGAAAAAAATATATCTACATGCATGAGTGTGTGTACACATCTATACATCAGAAAAGAAAGCTACAATGACTACCAGCAAATGAACAATTCCCTGTATTTACTACAAACCTCTCTTTAACAAACTGCAGCCTATTCATTAAATGGGAGGGAAAAAATATGAGGACAGGAAATGGAAAGGGGCAGAAAAGTGAGGAGGAGATGAGAGGGTAAAAGAAACCACTTTGCTTCTAACGTAATGCAGTAAGATATAAATACAATCAAAGGGGTTAATCTAATCCCTTTGTGAAGCACTGAGTCAGAGAACAAGACAAAAACAAACCTGTGATCTGGAACTTCTCGAGCCCCCACTCGGGGGGATTAATGAGGAGTACACGGCTGTGAAATTACGTGTTCTCTGAGTCAGGAAAATGGTCCTACTGGTGCATGACCTTGAAATGAGGGGACGCAAACTTCACCTGATCCACAATTATGAAGCCCAAAAAGGAGGGGCTTGGGGAAAAGAGAGGATGTGGAAAAGAGGCTGTCCAAATGTTCGGGATATGAAAATCCACAAATCTCAACCAACCCTTGGCTTTCAGGGGGATCTAAACACAACATAAAATATTCAGAGGACTTTAAAAGGACACTGGCATTTGTGAGAAAGCATTAGGAGGCAACCCTGTCCTCTTTATTTACATGAAGTAGATATTTTGTGGCTGTTGTTATGGACTTAGTGATGTTTGTCTCTGTTCAATTTTCCCTTTGCTATGAAAAATTGTTGCGAGATGATTTCTAGTCTTAGCTGCTTTACATGACAGTATTATCAAGGATTCATCAAGAGGCCATCTGTCGAATTTATGAAAAAAATATGCAAAAACAAAACAGATGAAAAGGAAAGAGCAAGACAGACTGGTCCAGGGGAAGATAGATGTGGCAGCATGTGCCTCCGTGTGAAAATTACAACATTTAAATACTGCGGAATAAATTACTGTGCCGAAAAATTAGTGATGCTCTCCCACTTCAGACGCTACCCTTACCATAAGAACATAATGAAATAGATCACATATCAAATCACCCTTTCCTCAGACCATTATTATATTCTAATGAAAAATTAGGAGAGGAGAGACACATAAACCTCAAATGGGAGGGATGAAAATGAGCCAGATTTGCTCTAGTATTGAGCCATGAGAAGCTTTTCCAAAATGCACAGTCCATATGGAAATAAGAGCTTTCCTCCACTATTTATTAGAAAGTCAATAAAATAAATTACAGATTGTGTGAAAAACTGAAATAATATATATTAAGATGACAACGAGGCTGGCCAAGCTTACACCCAAATTAGATGGGCTGTAAAAACAATGTATTTCAGAAAGGAAATAGGAAAGAGGCAGAGAAACGCATCAGGATACAAATGGCCAGTGCTGCGGGTGGCGCCCCCTGAAGGCAAGACGCAGAACCACAAGTACATACTGTTTACTCTTTCCTGAGGAAGAAGGACCCAGGAGCAACTTGTTCAGATCCGCGCCCCGCTGGCACTGACTCCTGACTGACCGGAAATGGGGTAGCTCCCTTTGGGCTCTATTTCCAGCCCACAACCGTCAGAGCAGCTTCCTCCACCCCTAGGGGGCGGTCCTCCTCATTTCCTTCTATTTCATCCTTCCATCCTAGAGTTTAATCTGTAGGAAAACTTCTATTCCCTTCCCTTAAGAAGATATTTAATAGTATTGGTAATGATGTATTATTATTAATTTCACACTATCAGTAAGATAATAATTGACACCCACTCCTAGATTTCAAAGAAGAGCAAAGTCCTATCTCATCATGAGCCAATGAGGGTAATAAATCTACAATGGAAAACTATGAAAAAGAATAGCATGCTGTAGCACTAGCCTAAGTGCATTAACCAATCTAACCTCACACAAGCCCTGTGAGAGAATTGCTATTTTTATCAATGGTCCCCATTGTACAGATAGGAAAATGGAAGCACCGACAGGTGTAAGTATCCCATACAAGGTCACATAGCCAATAAGTAATGGTGCGGGGATTGGAACCCAGACGGTTGGGTTCAGAGCACAGGCTGTAATCTACCAAGAGCCGCAACACCTCCCACTAGAAAAGCAGCCCTGTGGTACTTCATTGTGCTTGCAAGGTTACAAATTGTTCAATCAACAGATATAAGAATAAAAACTGTCTCTATGAAATAAGGTTGGGCTATATCATCTCTCAGACAATTAGAAACCATATGTAAATAGGTATCCTTCACTCATCAGAAAGAGAGCAAACCATAATCCTAAGAAGCCCTGGCTCGCTCTCCTAGTTTGCTTTCTTTCTGTTGAGTGAAGGATATATATTTAAAAGTGTTTTCTTCCATCTATTATGGGACTAAAGAAAACGAGGTAATAATAATAAAGAATACTATGTCAACAAATGGTTAAAGGTAAGGCGTGATGCCCAAAGGTCTGGTTTAAGGAAACTTCTTAGAACTAAATTAGGTCCTCCCAAGATGCTCTTCATTTTGTTTTTTTCTTGAAATGTTTTAGACCTATGATATATTCAGAGTTTGTAGAAATTTTATCAGCACAACCAAAAGATCTCTAATCTACATTGAACAACTGATCAAAGACCTCATATCTGAACTAAATATTGTGTGTATTTGCTATAGCAAATAATTACAATAGAACAAATAACACTATTTTGGAAATGAAAAATAATTTCAGCATTTGAAATATGCAAATAGCATACATAACCTCCATAAGAATATATTATTTGTGCTGGTCCTTGTAAGAAATTTAAGTAGAAATTTTCTTCTATTTTCAACATAAAGAGAAAGTTAACCAACTTCAATTAAGTACCCTTTTTTCCCTAATTTTCACTTTTGATGGAATTATTATTTATTATCTGTAAATTAACACTGGAGTTCAGGAAGCTTGCTGGTCTCAACTTACCTGGTACTGATGGCAATGAGAGATTAACCACTTCTCCTTTGGAAATTCACTAGTCAGATAATAGAAACATCTCAGTCATAGCAAGATGGGGTGTCAGTTGTCCCTTCCTCTCTCCTTTTATTCTGCCTTTCACGTAAGCATAGCAGACATTAATGACACTTCCCGAACGCATAAAAATAAATTTTAAACAATTTTATACATTTTTTTAAATTATAAATACAGTGGGATTATACTCATTGGTCATCTAATATAAGCCCAGCCCATAATCTTAAATTAATTTCTATCCAAAATGACCTCAAAACTTGGGACAAGGTTATAGATTGGCCCTTTCATACGTGCTGCTAACGAGTTATTTGGCTTGATAAATCAAAATATCAACACTAATATAAGTAACTTAGACTGAGCCAGAGCTTTCCAGTATGTGAATTAACTAAGACACAGCAAAACTATTTCCAGCTATCACAGTGGCTTCCTTCAGACAAATTAAAAAATGGATAGGCACACAAAATACTTTATTTATCTGCCATGTTTATCCAAACATGTTCTTTCTCAATTCTCCTGTTCCTCGTCTGTCCCCAGACTAGGAGCCACCTTGATGGCCAGACACAGACCATGCATACACCTCCTCATAAATAGGACTCTGGCTACCCCAGATCCCAGTACCTGGTATGACTCTCCACCCAGAAATTATTTGGTAACTGAAATTTTTATTGATTTGAATAGGTGCATAAGAATGAGTTTGCTCATTTGAATTTCAGCCTGAGATAACTTGCCTGTCCTTGACCCAGAGACCTCTCAAAGACCTTGAAGAGATATCTAGTACGTAGGAATACATGCTGCTAGAGTTAGATATACATCACGCTGCACAGCTATCTCTAAAATACTAGCTCTTCTCGCTCTTCTGTTATTTCAACTGTGCTTTACTTCTGCCTCTACTTACTATTTCATTTCAGTCATTAAATCAGAAGTTCATATTTGATAGGCCTTCATTCAGATGTATATTTGGAGCAGTTAATAATGATGTTTTCCTCTTCTGGAATGCCCTTGTATTTTTCATCCATCAACCCATCTTCCTGGTCTCTTTCTAAATTAAGCTCCTCCAGGATGCATTCATTGGTCACCTTAATCCACAATGCTTGCTACACCCTATTGTCAGGTATTATTTTTTTCTCATAAAAACAATCCAAAGAGCTATTTAAGTATCCTTTATACACAGGGCCATATCCAGGTAAGTGTTCAATATGTTTGTTGAATTTAAGCAAATTATTGATTCATTGTTTGTTACTGATCTATTTAAATAAAATTCATTTATAACATTTATAATTTCGTTAATTTATAACATTTTTCCTATGTGAATAAAAAAGTAAGTCACTCAGCTATCCTTAAACTTGTAACAGGGAAAAAATATACAACATAATAGGCATTTCTAACTTAATATGTACTAAACAGAACTCTTAATTTTTATACCCAGGAACTATTCCACTCTCAGCATGCATTATCTGTAAAAATGTCACCATCATCAACTTAGCCAGTTTCTTAAGCCAAATATCTTGTATCATCCGTGCCTCCCTCTCTCATTGCTAACTCATTCTTGGCATTTACGAATGCCCTTGTTATGTGACACCATCTATAAAATGAGAAGAATGATATTTACTAGCTTCTATTATGGTGAAGGCTGTGATGTCTCTTCTGCACAAACAGCTTTTCGCCAGAAAAGTTTACAAAATAAAAAATAGATTATTATTGTAACAGTGAGGACTGCACAGAAACTAAAGATAACCTTCCAAAATGCTTAAAGGTACCGTACTTCATTGGGGGTATTTTATGAAACATTCTCACCTTAAATTTTGAAGAATCAAAGAGATCTCCTCTAAGAATATCCTGTAGACATAGTTGTAATAAACTCTTACATTTGTACGGTACTAAGCATTTGTCAGTCCTATCCTTATTAATGGCAACATCTCATGTTTATATAGCAATTCACAATGTACTCATCAAGTGCTTCCCCCTTACCATGGCACCATGACACCGATTTCACTGTTTTACAGATGGAGGTGCTGGTTAACTTGCCCAGGGCCACTTAGTGTGTCAGTGCTAAAATTCACCCCACGACCTCAGTTTCCTAATGCCTGGGAGGGAACACACTTTACTAGAATCTTCCCTGGGCAATTCTTCCCCCTATGAAATCAGCAGCAGAGTCCAAATATGTGTGTGTATTTGCATGCACACATACATGCATGCACACATGCAATACACATGCATGCCCCTATACACACATGTGTGCCTCCACTCACAGGCACACACTCATGTACACACACACACACACTGAGTTTCCTTATGGTTGCCAAAGAATCAGGCTGTTTCAGCAGTTCTGCACCACCCCCAAATTTAGTGATTTGCCTGCTTTGGTATTTGTTGGTAGCCTAGGGTATTTCTTGAGAGGCTTGACAGGAATCATCTGAGATCCCATTAATGCATATTAAATTAGTCACTCAATGCATGACATTGCCCCACAATGGAGTCACCGACACCAACAACCAAGGCCGCTCCTCCCCAGGCCCCTTGGTTTGGCTTGGCTTACGCGGGAGAGAGAACTCGGGGGAAGCAGGGAGTGAAGACGGAGCTACGAGGCAAATATCCTGAGTGGCAGTCCAGCCTCGGCTTGCACTTGAGTCCATTTTGTTCATTTTAAAGTGATTGTCCTTTGTAAAACAAATCTCTTCTGATCTGTGCCTGCTCAGCATGTGGAGAGGAGGCTGGGGAGAGTTGGTGTTATCTTAAATAACTGTTACACCAAATAAACACACTATGCACACCCCTCAGCATTATAGAAGTGGAAAATAAATCATCACCAAAAAGCTTATTTTACAAACCCACAAATCATCAGAAATATAAATGCTTTCCTTTCTATTCTCATGTTTTAATAAAGACTCCCCCCTCTTTTTTTTCAGACTCACTCAATTACAATATCACTATCAGTTCACATTACAGGTCAGAGATACGGTGCTTAATGTATGAGGAGCCAGTTCTCCTCTCCTAATAGCCTGTCATTCCGGGGATTTGAATGTCAGAATACAGCCTGCCGCAGTAATGCTAGTCGGCAGCCCAATGATGAAAACTTTGGACAAATCATGAAGAACACTCCAGATCCACATCATCGGAAGGTTACCGGGGAGAGCCTTTCATTCCGCTTTGACCCCTTGATCTGACAAGTGACACCTACAAAATGAACAGCTCTCCAACTTAAATTGTTTAACTGTAGCCTGATCAGTTTTATTATCTTGCTAATCCAGATATCAGCCGTTTCATCAGAATGGAAGATATGCATATCATGAATTATTTTGACACGGGGACCTTTTAATTTTTGCCAGCAATATTTCACTGCCCCAATCAGGGCCTGCAGTCACTGATGCTGTTCGCCTCCTGGGACGTCAGCAGACAGCGCACTCCTGACAGCACCAAATCATCCAGGAGCTGTAACGAGCCATTGCTGCGATTATTATTATCTGTCGTAGTCATGCATTTCATTACAGCACAGGCAGCCAGGGGCTTGGGTTTCAGGGCAGTCTTCTTCAGGAATCTCTGCCATTTTATGAGTTTGCCAAGCTCTGGGGTATAATTTCCCTTTTCTTTCCCCTCAATAGACAAGGCGAGGTGAATTTCTAATAAAAACAAACCCTAGGTAGGGACTGCAGGAAGCGCGAGCTCAGTACAGGACATTAAGCAGCGGTGAGGCAGCCTGAATGGCCCACTTGAAGTTTATGAAAGCAGTGGTTAATCAGCTATATGGTTTGCTGCAGAGAAAAATAAAGAAGACTTTATCCTGGAGTCGGGGGAAAACCCTCCTTTCTCAACTGCAAAGTGCTAAGACTGCTTTCTTAAGAAAAACTCCCTTCTTCCCTTAGATGTGTTTCTTAATTTCCCTCTCCCTTGATAACCATTTTCTTCCTCTGCTTGTCCGTTCTAAGAGGACCCATCTCCACTCCAAGCCTGAACTGCATTGTCTGCTTTCACCAAATTGTGCTTTGGCATTATGCCATAACTTCACTGAACGATCTAAGGAAACTCACTGTTGTATTTACTCTAAAGCTGTTATAGATCTTGTCAATCAATACGTTACATAACACATTCTTTGAGAGTACCCATGAGAGAAAGTTTCCCCTAGTCTCATGAACAACTGATCCATGTAAACTTTGGGGGCACTGTGAATCATATAATTTATTGTTTCCTTCTTTGCAATGGCTGCTAGAAACCTCAAAACTAAATTTGTTGTTCTTTTAAAAATTAAACATAGTACTGTCTTATGGTCCAGCAATTCCATTTCTGGGTATATACTCAAAAGAATTGAAAGCAGAGACTTAAACAGGTATTTCTCCTCCCATGTTCATAACAGCATTATTCACAACAGTCAAAAGGTAGAAAAATCCAGTGTTCATCAACAGAGGAATGGATAAACAAAATGCAGTATATAATGTAACTGAATATTATTCAGCCTTAAAAAAGAAGGAAATTGGCCCGGCATGGCTGCTCACACCTGTAATCCCAAGGTGGGTGGATCACCTAAGGTCAGGAATTCGAGACTAGCCTGGCCAACATGGTGAAACCTTGTCTCTACTAAAAATACAAAAATTTGCTGGGTGTGGTGGCAGGCGCCCATGATCCCAGCTACTTGGGAGGCTGAGGCAGGAGAATCACTTGAACCCAGGAGGTGGAGATTGCAGTGAGCTGAGACCACGCCATTGCACTCCAGCCTGGGAGACAGAGCAAAACTCCATCTCAAAAAAAAAAAGAAAAGGAAGGAAATTCTAACACAAGCTACAGTATAGATGAGCCTTAAAGACATTATGCTAAGAGAAATAAACTAGAACAAAAAAAAGACAAATAGCATACTATGCCATTTACATGAGGAACTTGGAGTAGTCAAATTTATAGAGACAGAAAGTAGAATAGAGATTGCCAGGAACTGGGAAGAGGAAGAAAAGTGAAGTTGTTATTAATGGGTTCAGAGTTTCAGTTTGGGAAGATGAAAAAGTTCTGGAGAAGGATAGTGGTGATGACTGCACAACATTGTGAATGTACTTAATGCCACTGAGCTATATGCTTGAAAATGATTAAAACTGTAAATTTTATGTTATATATATTTCACCACAATTTTTAAAAACACAAAATTTGCAGCCAACCTCTAACAAATGTAAGGGATCTCCTAGAATGTACATTCTGTACTTATCTCATTAGTGGCTTCATTTATTCTTCCTACACTTGCATTATCTTTGCTTTATTTTCCTCGTGGACTTTTTAAAAATATTATTTTGTTGTGTGTTACATTTTATACAATAATTTTTTTCACAGAACAGGAAGGATTTCAATGTTAGAATATATTCAGTCTGGCAAGACAAAGCTGTCGAGTTACTGTGTTGCAAGAGAGTAAAAGAAATGTGTATTTCTGAACCCCATGCATGACACTGAGCTGAGATGGGAAATCTCTCCAAGGTCAGGCTGCTTCTCATGTCTCCTTGAGTCAAGGGGCCGACTCTGACCCATGCACTACCAGGAGACATTGTATGGTGCATTCCTGGGCCTTTTCCCTCCACCTTGGATCCATCTGTAGCCATCAACTCTTTCCCTGACACAGAGCCAGCCTCGGAGAATGTGAGCTGTGCAACCTCCCAGAGCCCCACACTCAGAAGGGCCCTGTGCTTGCTTTAGTGCTCTGCTATCAAATATTAAAATTCTTAATAATTTTTATACAAGGAGCCCTGTATTTTCATTTTACACAGGGCCTCAAAAATCATGTAGCTGGTCTTGCCTCCTCTAGACAGTGAGCATCAGCATCTTAGAGGGAGAAATCCCATCACATTTTTCGTCAAATCCCCAATCCCAACCCAGTGCCTGATAGGCAATTCCATGGAGGATATCCAGTATAGAGACTGAAACCATATCAAGCCCTTTATTCCACAGTCCTCAACATTCCTTCCTCATAATCGCTTATCAAATCCACTCCAAACAAGGCCTGCAAAGCAGGAAGGGCAAGTCAAGTAGGGGACAGGGAGACTCATTAGTGCAACCACAAAGAAAGAAAGACAGTGTCCTCCATCTTCTCCAGGTTCAAATGCACCTGTGGAAATCACCTGTGATGTGAGGAAGGTGATGTATGTTATACCCACAGCTTGGGCAGTCATAGCCCAGGTCTCAGCTGCAAGAGGGAACTACATACGGATTTACTCCAGGAAAATCACTATCCACACAATTTTACAAACTCCCCAGAGATGTGATTTAATAACTTCTCTAGGTAAAAACAGCTTAGCCATCCCATCATTCTTCACCATTTTCCTGGGAGGTAAGACTTTAATAGTTATCCATTTTAACTAGACAGAAATGCAGAGAGAACAGAGCCGTAAGAAAATTGAGAGAAGGAAAAGGAGAAAGAAAAGGAAGGAAGACAGAAATGCAGACAGTTAGGAAGAAAATGGCCATTGTGGATCACGGCTCATGGTTCACGGCTCACTTCAAGTTCAAACAAGGCCCCTAGGACATCAAACTGCCAGTGAAGATTGTCCAGAAGCTGAGGGCTTCCAGATTATTTTATTCACTTCCCAAAACCTAACAAAATGTAAAAAAATTTCAACCAAAGAGTAGCCATTTGGAGTGTTTGGAATGTGTTCATTAACTTCTATTTTCATGAGGATCGGGGCCCAGAGTAAATCAATGGCATTGATTTGAGGCAGAAAAGAGGGAAGAAATAGAAGATTGGGTGTGGAGGGCGACGAGGGGATTGGAGAGGAAATGTCGCCCAGGGCAGCATTTTCTAATTTGCAGACTTGCACTCAGCCATCCCCCACCCACATGCTCACTCTGTTCCTAACAGCATCTTCATCAATTAAGATTCTATGAGACTGGCAAGCTCCAAGATCAAACGTACCATCCACATATTCACTATTCCACTGGCACGGTGAACAATTCCGAATATTAAAAGTAAAGCAACACATTCTGCCATGTCTTTTGTATACAGACAGCTGAAGCTGTGTGAAAGTTTGGCACCAAAAGGCCAAGTACCATATTTTCAGCCACCCACACGCCAAATCCTATAATAACTGCAGACTCTAGATGTGAAATTTTCAGACATTTGCAGCAAAGGAAAACTAATAGTCATGTTTCTTCATGTGCTTCTTTTCTGAACAGGGCAGTTTCTCAATTGTAAAACCTCATCAGTGTAAGCTAAAGAGAACAAAGGGTGCTGCGTAGATCTTTTTACCAGATGTCAAATGGTGCTTATTTATTTAAACAGAAACCCCCACTTTGTACATTTGGTTCATTTAGTGGTATGTGCTCTGTAACAAGTATTTTTTATGAATAAAAAGCTGCCACCAGTGTGCTTAAGTTACAATAGGGCTTCAGGAAAGTCTGTTAGCTGAGACTCATTATTGCTCTTTTTGCTTTTGGTTGAGATGTAAATTCCACTCCCATCGTCCCCCTATAATAGGAGAAACATTATAGCTAACGCCATACCAAGACTAATAAGTAATCCTTCTTCTGTGGTCAACTCTAGAAGCAAGGATGTTCAGTCTTGCTGTGCTTTTGAAGGCAGATATAGAAGCAACAGAGTATTGATTTTCTCAAAGATAACAACAGAAAACATATTAATTCCCTCCCCTGTGAATATCGAGGCTCCTGTGGCCTGAATGGGCCATAAGAACCTAATGGGTAAGAGCTTATTTTTCCCACTCAGTGAGGATAATAAAATGATTAACCTAAAACTCTTTTGAACTTCAGCAAATAAGGAGAAGGGAGAATGTTAAATATTTCTATACAAGAAGGGACTTGGTGTCCCCCATTCTACCCACGAGAAAAATATATTTTCAGGTCAGATCTCTGTCAAGGAGCTTCCCTACTTGTCAGAAAGGAGGTGTTTGAGTAACCCTCCTATCAACAAGGTGAGAGACAGTTGGACAGAGATGACACCTTGCTGAAGTTAGAAACAGACAAAATGTCTCAGAGATAAACAAATATAAGGAGAAATATTCCCAGATTATCAACTAATCAACTCCACATTCTCCAGATCATAGTGCAAAATGCCAAGCCCCTTAGAAATGCAATGGACAAAGAGTGTGTTTACCAGGAGAACTTTGAACAAGTACAAAGAGAATCTGAGCATTCTCGGGTAGTTTAAAAACCCTAATATAAGAAGCAACTTCCCAGCACAGAATGATTTGAGACACAAATGAGAGGAGAAACTAGGAAAGGGTCAACAGCATTCACACAATGTAAAAAGGGGAAATGTGTCTAAACCCAAACAAAGACTGTTCACTTAGTTATGCTTGGTGAAGAGTTTTCCTCGGTTCCTTGATGAGGAGAAGTTGGCAGCACTGTATGCCCTTTATGAAATATAGTACATGATTTTATCTAACATAACTTTTCAGTACACAGCTCTCATTCCCTACTGCTCTTCATCCATACTTAATTTTTCTTTTTCAAACTCAAGTTTAGTTCATTAAACTTTGTATTACAGTTAGAAATCTAGACGAAAAGGAGCCAAAATAATGTTCTAGTGAAGATGTGGATATCTTTATTTACCAGATATCCATAGATGAATTATCATAGATATCCATTGGCAGAGTAGCACCACTTTCAGAATGCTAACTCAGCTTCAATTTCCATCAATACGCTGGCTTATATTGCTTTTAAAAATCCACCACTACAGGGCCTGGCATGGTGGCTCACACCTGTAATACCAGCACTTTGGGAGGCCAAGGTGGGTGGATCACCAGAGGTAAGGACCAGCCTGGCCACCATGGCGAAATCTCATCTCTGCTAAAAATACAAAAAAAAAATAGCCGGGTGTGGTGGTGCGCACCTGTAATCCCAGCTATGCAGGAGGCTGAGGTAGGAGAATTGCTTGAACTCAAAGGCAGAGGTTGCAGTGAGCCAAGATTGCACCACTGCACTCCAGCCTGGGTGATAGAGTGAGGTTCCATCTCAAAAACAAAGAAAAAAAAAATCCACCACTACAAAACACCTGGAAATATGCATCTTTTTTTAATTTTTTTTTTTTTTTTTTTTTTTTTTTGAGACAGTTTCATTCTTGTTGCCCAGGCTGGAGTGCAATGGCGCAATCTTGGCTTACCACAACCTTCACCTCCGGGTTCAAGCAATTCTCCTGTCTCAGTCTCCTGAGTAGCTGGGATTACAGGCATGTGCCACCATGCCCGGCTAATTTTGTATTTTTAGTAGAGATGGAGTTTTACCATGTTGGTCAAGCTGGTCTTGAACTCTCAACCTCAGGTGATCCGCCCACCTTGGCCTCCCAAAGTGCTAGAATTAGAGGCGTGAGCCATCATGCCCAGCCTTCTTAAAATTCTTTAAGTAAATATCTGAGCTCACAAAAAAGATAAACTAAAGCTTTGCAGGAAAAAAATAAAGAAGAAACTGAGTAAAGTAAACCAGAGTAATGAGCCATCTCTGAGCTTTTGACTGTATTGAGAACATTTATTATTCATAAAAATCAAGAGGCTTGTGTCTTAGTGGCCAAATATGGACAGGAGACATGGCCTTGCGTCCAAACATTGGGCAATGTAATGGAATCTCTCTATAAATCAGAGATTTTCAAAAACTACAATTTCAGAGAAAGAAAAGTTAGAAAACAAAATCAAAGCTTCAGCCCTTAATAGTAAAAAGATATCTTGTCAATCACAACCTGCATCCCAGGTTTAAAAACAAAACAAGGCCAGGCGCAGTGTCTAACGCTTGTGATCCCAGCCCTTTGGGAGGCCAAGGCAGGTAAATCCCTTGAGTCCAGGAATTTGAGACCAGCCTGGGCAACATGGTGAAACCTCATCTCGACAAAAAATACAAAAATTAGTTGGACATGGTGGTGCACACCTGTAGTCCCAGCTACTCAGTGGCTGAGGTGGGAGGATCACATGAGCCTGGGAGGTCAAGGCTGCAGTGAGCCATGATTGTGCTACTGCTCTCCAGTCTCAGTGACAGAGTAAGACCCTGTTTAAAAAAAAAAAAAAAAAAAGAATAAGGAAGGAGAAACCAAAGAAAACAAAAAGCTTCTCTGATATTGGAGAATATGGAACTTTAAGTCTACATTCTGATCCAGAAACAACTAGGCTGAGATATAAACATAAAATTGGTACCTGACTTGTAGCATCCCCTAGGGCACCTAAAACAACAAAATGCAAAAGCTTCCTGAAGGGACATGTTTTCAGTCCAATAAATTCAGGCTCCACAGGATTCCCATATAAAAATCCCAGTGAAAATGAGTTCAAAATCAAAAATTACAAAACTGCATGGGAGAAACAAGTCAGCATCAGCAAAATCTATGAGACACAAAAAATAATAGAATTAGAACCCTGGGAATACCACTGAATACAAAGTAGAAATAAACAGTGAAATTAAACATAGATAAAAGTAAGATCTTATTAGAAAAGATGCAAGACAAAATTTTATCTTTTCTATTCATCTTGTGTCAGGAATATTTTTAAAAGAGTAATATAAAATATCTGAAATTAAAATATAGTCTTAAATGATTTAAAACTCAAAAGATGTTTTAAACAGTAAAGAAGACATGGTTAAAAACAGAATTGGAAAACTAGAAGAAAAATGGAAACAAAATAGTCAGAATAGAGCTCAGAAAAACAGAAAAGGAAAACATGAAAGAGAGTTTAGCAAACATGGAAAGGAGAATGATGTGGTCCAACATTTGGACTAGGCACCGCAAGGGAAGACAATAAAGAGAATGGGGGATAGGTAAGAGATGCTTACTGAGAATTTTCCAGGATTGATAAAAGATGCTGCTTTTCAGATTCAGGAATACCAAAGAATGCCAAAGAGAAAGGAATTTGCACCCAGATATTATCTTTTCTTTTCTTTTCTTTTTGACATGGAGTCTCGCTCTTGTCGCCCAGGCTGGAGTGCAGTGGCACAATCTCAGCTCACTGCAACCTCTACCTCCCAGGTTCAAGCCATTTTCCTGCCTCAGCATCCTGAGTAACTGGGATTACAGGTACCCACCACCATGCCTGGCTAGTTTTTGTGCTTTTAGTAGAGATGGGGTTTCACCATGTTGTCCGAGTTGGTCTCAAACTCTTGACCTCAGGTGATCCACCTGCCTCAGCCTCCCAAACTGCTGGGATTAGAGGTGTGAGCCACCATGCCCGGCTGATATTTTCTAAATCTTTAAAGCAACCAGAGACTAGAGGCAGATTTTTATAAGTAATGACAAATTAGACTAACAGGAAATTTCTCAGCAACAATTGATGCCAGAAAACAGTGAAACAATAACTCTTAAAAAGAAAGAGAAAATAATGTTTAACCTATAACTTTATACCCAACTATCTTTTGAGAACTGAAACAAAGACATCTCAGACAAGCACACTGAAAAAGTTTACCAACCACAGTCCCAAATTAAAGAAATGCCTAACAGATGTATTCAGGAAGAACAGAACTGAACCCAGAAGCACAGGCTGAATTGCAAGAACATATGAGCAAAATAATTGATAAATATGTGGACAAATCTAAGAAAACATTATATAAAACAATATCTATAATAATCATAGGTAATTCTGGTAGCAAAACACTAAATGTAGAACTAAAAGTCACCAAGGTCATTTGAAAGAGGAAAGACGTGGAGAACCCCACATGAGAGGATTTTACATGCTAGGCTTGGAAATGGCACACAGCATTTCCAGTATTTCACTGGTCAGCACTAAGTATGAGCCACATCTACCTACAGTACCTGGAAAGAAGAGCGCACACAAGAAGACTTGCGAAAAGTTTACTAATGGTTAGCAAAGACTCTGCCACAGGCTGCCCTTTCTTTTTCTAATAACTTTTTGTAAACAACAGTTTTACTGAGAAATAATCCATAGATCAAAAAGTTTACCATGTTAAAATGTACAATTCAATGGTTTTTAGTATATTCACAGAGTTGTGCAACCGTCACCTCTGGCTAATTTTAGAACATTTTCATCACCTCAAACAGAATCTCCATACCTATTAAAAGCCACTCCCTTTTTCCCTCTCTCTCTGACCTCTAGCAACCACAGATCTATTTTCTGTCTTCATGGATTTGCCAATTCCAAACATTTCATATAATTACCTATAAATGTAATGTAATGCAATATGTGCCTTTTCACTCCAGCGTCTTTCACTTGTATTATAAATTTTTTAATTTTTAATTTTTGTGGGTGCATAGCAGGTTATATACTTATGGGGTACATGAGATGTTTTGACACATGTGTGCAATCTGAAATAAATTTATCATGATATTTTCAAAGTTCATTTATGTTGTAGTGTGCATTAGTACTTCATTTCTTTTCATGACCAAATAATATTCCATTGAATGAACATTTCACATTTGTGCATCCATTCCTCAGTTAATACACCTTTGACTTGCTTCTACATTTGGCTATCATGAATAATGCTGCTATCAACATTCGTGTGCAAGTTTTTGTTTGAACACCTGTTTTCTGTTCTCTTTGGTACATATCTAGAATTGGAACTGCTGGAATATATGGTAAGTCTACGTTTAATAATTTGAGGAACTGCCAAACTGTTTTCCAAAATGGCTGCAACACTTTACATTTCCAACGGTAATGTAAACGTACCAATTTCTCCATGTCCTTGTCATTTGTTGTCTATCTTATTTTAGCCATCATATTGGGTGTGAAGTTGAATCTCATTGTGCATTTGATTATAATTTCTCTAATGACTAGTTATATGACACATTTTTTCATGTACTTATTGGCCATTTATATATCTTCTTTGGAGAAATGTCTATTCAAATTGTTTGCCCATTTTTAAATTGTATTTTTTGTCTTTTTATTGTTGATTTTTAAGAGTTATTTACATATTCTGAATACAAGTCCCTCATCAAATGTATTACTTGCAAATATTTTCTCCCATTTTGTGGGTTATCTTTTCATTTTTATGATGTCCTTTGAAGCACAAAATTTTTATTTTTAAAGTCTAATTTTTTTTTTTTTTTTTGCTGCATATACTTTTAGTACCATTTGAAAAAAAATGCCTAATTCAAGTTCACAGAGATGTATTCCTGTTTCTTCTAAGAGTTTTATAGTTTTTGCTCTTACATCGAAGTCTGTTATTTCTTTTGAGTCAATTTTTATATATAGTGTGAGGCAAGGATCTAACAACATTTTTACTGTTCTTCTCAGCATAGAACGCATTCACTGCCTCCACAAGGGGGACCAAAACTAGTCCTATTTGATAACTGGATTCATTTTTAATTTTAAGGCAACTTGTACTTTTCTCAAACAAATGTTGATATATATTCAGTGAACAAGGTTTAGTGACCTATGGAAAAAAATACAAATTCTCTACACTCACAACACACAAAATATAACAGTGGAGTTGGGCCAGGGTAACCACAATAAAAACCTCATTTTGAAAAGGGAAGAATGAGTAGTACCCAGAAGTCATTGGCCCTGGAATCCTGCTAGCAAGTCTATGTGAAAGTTGCCCACCCCGAGGTGAGTGGTGGAGGAGAATGGAAGCTCCTTGAGTAGGAAGTGCCCTTTTCCTGCTCTCAGAGGAACTCCCTTATGAGTTGTGTTCCTTGATCCCTGAACTGTAGCCTCTGAAAGGTGCTTCCATGACCATTGTCCTTCATAGATCTGAAGTGAACACTGGAAAAGATTCCCTCCTTAGAAGTTACTTAGCTTTCACGATGATGAATACAACTTTTATGGAGAAAATTATAAACTTTTACTTCAATATATTTTAAAAGAACTATAACTGGGCTGGGTGCAGTGGCTCACGTCTATAATCCCCACACTGTGGGAGGCCACAGCAGGCAGATCACCTGAAGTCAGACATTCAAGACACAAGCCTGGCCGACATGGCGAAACCCTTCCTTTACTAAAAATACAAAAATTAGTGGGGGATGGTGATGCATGCCTGTAATCCCAGCTACTCACGAGGTTGAGGCAGGAGAATTGCTTGAACCTGGGAGGTGGAGGTTGCAGTGAGCCAAGATCGTGCCGTTGCACTCCAGCCTGGGTGATAGAGCAAGACTCCATCTCAAAAAAAAGAAAAAAGAAAAGAAGAACTGTAACTGAAACCCCAGGGGTTCAGTCTAGGTCCTGCTGCCTGCCACACAGAATGCCAATCACTGAGTCAACAAGTATTGCCAGGGAAAAAGGCTTTATTCAGGTACTACCTCAAGGAGAACAGGAGATAAAGTCTTGAATCTTTAATTGGGATATTTATACAGCAGGGAAGGCAGGAAAACAGGAAATAAGAAGGGAGAGGAAGTGACAATGATGAACCAGGGGGTCTGACATCTCATTATGTGGATGTGGGGATCTGATGAGTTTCAGTGCCCTGCCTGAAGGTCAGTTTCCTGAGAAAGGAACTCAGATGAGACAAATGTAAGTTTCAAGTTTTAAAACCAGGGAGGGTCAGCTTCTATGTTTATTTAAACAATAATAAATAAAAAATAAAAAATAAAAAAAAACAGAAATATTAGTTCTGTGGGACAAGTGGGCCAGTTTCAGAACCAAATAAATGTAGAAATATGGCATATTCTCTGACATATAGATATCAAGTCTTCCTAGATTGCCTAAATTGATATATAGTTTCAAAATGTAGTTCCAATCAAAATCCCAACATGTTGGAATATTATGCAGCCACAAAAAGGAATAAGATCATGTCCTTTGCAGGGACATGGATGAAGCTGGAAGCCATCATCCCCAACAAACCAGCACAGGAACAGAAAACCAAACACCACATGTTCTCACTTGTAAGTGGGAGCTGAACAATGAGAACACATGGAAACCAGGAGGGGAACAACACACACTAGGGCCTGTCCACAGAGCCAGGGAGGTGTTGAAGTGAGGGGGCATCAGGAAAAACAGCTAACGTATGTGGGGCTTAAAACCTAGGTGACAGCTTGATAGGTGCAACAAACCACCATGGCACACATATACCTATGTAACAAACCTACACGTTCTGTGTATGTGTGTTTGTTACACTTAAAGTAAAAAATAAATACATAAAAATTTAAAAATCACCTTGTTATACTTAAAGTAAAAAAAAAAATTTCAACATGTTTTTGTGTGCATGTATGTATGTAACTGAAACTTGATAAAGCAATTGTGAAAGTTTTATGAACGATTAAAGAGCGAAGAAAGTCCTTAAAAATGGACAAGGGAGAAGGATTTGGCTTGCCAGATATCAAAACTTATAAAAATATTAAGACTATGTGGTATTAATGAAGAGACAGATAACACATAAACAAAACTAATTAATAAAATAAAATAGAAAGCCTAGAAGAAAATCTACACACGTAATGTTTAGAGCTGGCTTTGCATATCAGTGGAGTACAGAATTTTAATAAACAGTTTTGAGATACTGATTATCCATTCTGAAAAAAAATAAATCTCTATGTTACACCATCTGAAAAAGGATAAGGATGCATTTTAGGCAGATTAATCCAAATGTGAAAAGCAAAATGATAACACTTTGGAAACAACATAATATCTTTTTTTTTTTTTTTTTTTTTTTGAGACGGAGTCTCATTCTGTTGCCCAGGCTGGAGTGCAGTGGCCAGATCTCAGCTCACTGCAAGCTCCGCCTCCCGGGTTTACGCCATTCTCCTGCCTCAGCCTCCTGAGTAGCTGGGACTACAGGCAGCCACCACTACGCCCGGCTAGTTTTTTGTATTTTTTAGTAGAGACGGGGTTTCACCGTGTTAGCCAGGATGGTGTCGATCTCCTGACCTCGTGATCCGCCCGTCTTGGCCTCCCAAAGTGCTGGGATTATAGGCTTGAGGAGAATATCTTTATTACTTGGAGGTAGGGAATAATTTCTTATGATATGTAAAATATAATACCTAATAAAAGATCTATAAATTTAACTTCACTACATTTAGAGACTTTGGTATTTAGAACTCCTGAATATCAATAAATAAATGCCTAAAACAATCCAATAGGAAAATAGAAAAAATACTTGAAAAGGCACATTACTATAGTAACTTGATCGCCAATAAATATATAAAAGATGCTCAGACATTTTAGAAGTAGGTCAAATACAAATTGACACTACAGTGAAATATGATTTTAAACTCACAAGACTGGCAAAAGTTTCAAAGTCTGACATTATCAAATTAATCAGGATATGAGTGTTTGATTTAGTACCCTTGCTATGAAAAACACTGATATTATCTAATAGAACTAAAGACGAGTATATTCTATGACCTGTAAATTCCCCTTATACTTTTGTACCCTGGCAAAACTCTTGTAAACAAATACAAGAATGTTTCTTCACAGAAACACCATGGTCATAGAAAAAAAAGTATGTCCATAGCAACACTATAATAATAGAAAAAAATGAAAACAAAATAGAAGCAGAAGTAACCCGAATGTCTATCAAAAGTAGAATGAATAAATCAGTTGTGGTATATGAAGTCGTTCTTTGGTATTTGTGGGAGATTGGACACCCCCCATCAACAGATACCAGAATCCTTGGATGGTGAAGTCTCTTACATAAATTGTGTAGCATTTGCATGTAACCTATGCACAGCCTCCTGTTTATTTTAATCATCTCTAGATTACTTGTAATACCTAATGCAATGCCTACACATCACTTCATTTGTGTGGATTCAACCACCAGTTGTGAGATAAAACATTACTAATATATCAGCTTCATTCTTTATATTTAAAGTGTTTTACGATTTTAACCAGAATGTATCTTTGTGTGCATTTCTCAGTACTAATTTTGCCAGAAACGCTGTGAATCTTCTGGCTTCTCAGTTTTAGATCATTTAAAAAATTGGAAGGAGGCAGGGAGTAGTAGCAGACTTGTCCATAATGAGCTACTGCAAATTGTGCTCTTGATATTCCTTCTTTATATCCTTAGCCTCAAACATTTTACAGTTAAAAACTCTTCCAAATGAAGATTAATGGCAGTTATGGAGAGATAAGACTCAGGGAATGCATAACACTAAGTTGGAATATGAAAAAAGAACTGTTGGCATCTCTTTAGCAGTATGTCAATAAAAACATCGGAAGAGAGCTAGTAATGCTGAATTGCATCAAATTATCTTCTGCTCTAAGTCAAAGCCTGATTTATGTGTCCCAGTCTAAGGATGATTCTGTGTTAGGAGTTAGGCAAAATTCACCTGTAGGTCACCCTCTTCTATTCCAGAATTTTCCATGATGAAATAATCTTTTTCCTCATTGGTGTCTCAAGTACTCATGGCATAATAGCCAGATTTCTCTGTGAGCTTTCCAGTTGACAGCATGGAGAGGGTCAGCCTAGTGTGGTGCATGGACTTTGCAGCCATCCCCCATGCACATCTGTGTGGCTTTGGGAAACTGGTGCCATCTTTTTTTGCCTTGGTTTTCTAATTTCAAAATAGGGGAGATTGTCATAGGGTTGTTCTGAGGGTTGAACAAATCAATATACAAAGCGCCCAGCACATAGTAGGTGCTCCAGAAAAGTTGTCTTCCCAGTCACTCTCTTTGCACTGGTGACTAAAGTCCTCCATCCCAATATTCTGAATGTCTAATTAGAATGGTCGAAGGCTAGAATCTGAGATTATTAAAGAAGGAGGATTAATAGAGCAAGGACACCTAGATTCCTACTCTTACTGCTTATGATTATTGTATGTTTTCAAAAAATCATTTATGAGCATTTAGAGCAGTTTTCTGTTGAATGAGCTTTACACTACAAACAACTTTATATTTAAAATTTTTGTGAGAAACTAGAAATTCAGTCTCAGCATGGCTTGAGATCATAAATAAATGAGTGATAAAACAAAGCTACTAAAAATGAATGTGAAATCTCAGAGATTAAGGGACTTCATTTGATTTTTACCTACACATTTTAGAAACCATTTTAAAGATGTTTGAATTTTTTTTTTAATTTTGTGTTGTGAAATATAGATAATATTTTGGCAAACTGGGAAACAAATAACTATTTTAAGGTTGGTTTCAAGAGGCTTCATCACAGTCAGCTGGTGTTTATTTGTGTCTCCCGTGTGTGGCTTTCCATTTTTCTTAGCACAATATTAAATAATATGAAAATTTTAATTCTTGCCCTCTAAGGGTTTACATGCTAGAATATCACATTCATTTGGGAGAAAAGTATTCTTTCATTTTGAAAACAGTAGGCAGATGGTTTAATCCACTGGGTTTAGTTCCAAACAAACAAACAAAAACATTTTTGAGGTGTAGAAAAACTAAAAGAAACAGATAAAAACATGTCAAGAGTTTTACATATAGTTTGGCTTCATGGGAACTTTCAATATTAAGGGTAAAGGGGGAATATTATTTACACATTTATCCTAAGTCATCAGCTTAACATTCTTCTCCAGCTTCCAAAAGATTCCATTGAATTCAGCCAGTATTTTTTCAATACCTACAATGTGCCTGGTTGCTACACAGAAATTGTACTGTCATTGGTTTGCCTAATATTTGTTGAACACCCACCACGTACCTGACAAAATTCTACGTCCTGAGACAAGAAGCTTGAATAATACCAACTCCCTGCCTATTCCTCCAATACCAGTGTTGAGCTGTTTTCTAAATATCAAACATGAATAAAGATGCAAGGAGCCTTGATTTGTGTTTTGTCCAACATTTTCACAATGAAAACTATTGAGGTAATGTCAGAATGTGTCCTATATGCATTATAAGACTATAACATGCATGCTGAAGGTTTCCATAATTATCTGAAGGCAGTTGCTAGCTAGAGATGGAAATTAATACCATCACTAAATTCCACCCATAACTTCAGTTCCTAATTAAAATTCGAGGTTAAGTAGTATTAAGGACAAGAAATACTAAGTGCAATAAAATAAGGAATGCCCTTTAAATAACTGATTCTAAAGCAACAGAGAAAAGAGAGAAATGCTGCAAGATAACTTCCTAAGAAGTCTCTCATCCCTAAATCTATTGCTGTCTCTTGCCTGCAAAATACCTGCAAGATTTCTCATTGTGTTGAGATATAATCACTCCACATAAATCACCTCCTGCTCCCAGAGCTCAGACACAGGTCACCTTTCTGACCCTGACACTCAGGAAGCTGAGCTCCTCCATGCGCAACTACTCCTTCGGGCACGTTTTCTATTCCCAAACTAATTCCCCTTTCATTTGCTCCCAAAACCCTTGTCTTGGTCCTTCATAGCATTTTTCATGATTGTGATTAAGTACTATTTGTTTAACGTCTTTTTCTTCCATTAAATTGTGAGGCCCATGAAAAGTGTAACCAGTATTGCTATACAGACTCGGTCCACGCTTTTTGTTTTTCACAACTATATGCCCATTATTGAGCATGGTGCCTGGCACATAACAATAAACATAAATCAGTGTAGGCATAAATCAGTGAATGAATAAATAAATGATGAATGGATCAATTTCCCATGTTTAGTCAGAACTACACTAAAGGGCTCATTATGAATTCATTCTTGAGCTGAATCTATCGTTGAATAGGATCCCAGAGTGGGAGCTGATCAAAATCATGAAAGACACAATCCCAAATGCCATAATCCGGAATGCTGAAATCCTGAAAGAACAAAATCCCCAATATCTAAAATCCTGAAAATCACAATTCCAAATGACCATATCCCAAAAATATAATTCTGGAAAAAATATTTTTAAGTTGACATTTATTTACATGTTTTAAGTAGAATTTGTTGGAGAAACATAAAAACATGACAGAAGACATTTTAGGCCACTTTACACAATGAAATAGAAAAATAACATACATATTTTTGCAATCATAAACACTCAGGTATACTAACAATAGTTGCATGCATATAACAGTTCTGAGCAGATGCACTGTATACATGAAGAAACAGGTAAAAAAGAAAAATAAATAAATGCGTATCACAATGGTTGATAATTGTGTGCACCCAGCTTTATATATGCCGTCAACTAAAATACCACAATGGACAAGCTAAGTCTCTCAATGACAGTGATCAAACACTGCAATAAGTCACCACTGCACATGCAGTCACTCAAAGAGCCAAGATCTCGAGAAATTTTTTCATAAATGCCAATGTACAAAAAGGACAGCTCTTTATTTACTGAGGAAGTTTCAATGTTTTTACATATATACACAATGCTTACACACAGTCAATGTTGTGATAATGCACTTTCAAGGAGTCGAATTTGCAAAAAATGCATAAAATTAATAAGAACTCTTTAAAAGTCTTTACACAATTTGTACCTCCAGTGTTGGAAATGATATGAAAACAAAATACATAGCAGAGCAAATTGTAAAAAAATGATGCAGACAATTTAAAATAGTAGGGAAAAACTAAAAAAAGAAAAAAGACCAAAACAAAAAACTAAAAAGAAAATTTGACATATGAAAAAGTGTATTACAGGATAGATTATGGGCAATTGGATGGAGGTAGTCTATAAGAGCTGGTCAACTTTCATGATCATTAACTATATTTTGAAGTCTTGCATCATGATGAATAGCTACGTTTTTTCTTTTATCACATCACTTTCCTCAGACAGTGTGTTCACAATCACTTTCTATTTAGTGCTGCTCTTTTTGAAATCCTTCCATGACTCGATATACACCAACATGAGCATTAGCTATTAAATTTTTTTTGGCTTCTGTGCCATGCTTCTATGTTGTTTTGTGTACATGGAAATCTATTCTGCACGCACTCATGTACGGATCACAGATTTGGTGGAAATAACACTGGTGATCAAAGATCAACACCATTGCATATTTTCTTACACTATTGTGTAAGTTAGTTATTTTTGAACTGGTTGGTAACTTCGATACCTCCTTTAGGAAAATGTGGTTTTAATTAAAAGCTCCTGGAATTTCATCAGCTAAAAGAAATGTCAATGCAGGCAAATGATGCATTTTTAAACTGAAGTTTTAATCATTGCCATATTGCATGGTCAGTCCATTCATTTGAATTTTCTGCCAAATGTGAATAAAGACAATAACAAGGTAGCTGTTCCACCTAACATGATGCAACTAACATTATACAGCCCTACAACCAAAGATGAATGAATTCCTTTGCCAGAATTCGGCTTTCAGGATTTCAACATTTGGGATTTTAATCTTTCAGGATTATTATTTTAGGGATCTTACATAAAGGATTTTGATCTCTCGACAGTTCAACATCCTGGATTATAGTATTCAAGATTGTATCTTTCAGGATTATAATCCAACCCCACCACCACCACCACCACCACCAGCCCTGCCACAGTCACTCACTTGAATGGCTTTGTAGTCAAAGTAGACTTTCCATTAGCAAGTATGAATTGAGAACACTTTTTTAATTCTATTACTTAGCATGTTGCCTGATAAATAATAAGCGCTTTGTAAATATTAGATGGATGATGGATGAATACATGAAAGAAACCAAATCTGGTCATTAGATTTGTCTACAGTTATTTGTCCTTTGGAATAAGCATAATCATCATCCTCATCAAATGAGCTAAATCTATTTACACAGATTTGAAAAAGTGCAGAGAGATTAAAGGATAGAGAAAATAAAAGGAAAAAACCCATATGTTCTCTCTGAGCTCTTAAAGTTGTGTTATCTGCAGTACACATTTGTCAGGTATATACTGATGTGTTAGTTAACCTTACACGTGTGTAGGATTTATCACCCCAACTACATTATCAGCTTCTTAAGATCTAAAAACATAACTTATAATTACCTATATCTTCCCTTCAACTTCCACTTTTACATCAGCTGGCTTAGCACCTGGCACGTAAGAGGTACTCAATAAATATGGAATGTAGCATGACTCAGTGCTACTATATTCAGCTAAAAGCTGAGTGGTCAATTTATTCTCATGTGCTATAGATAAATGCTAGTTTCATCTCCCTGAGACTTACCCAGCCTTTATCCTGAGGTTCCAGTCTCTGACTGACATAATGATACTATTCTCTGGGTTGCAAACACTGGCCATAAAGATGATAAGGAAAAGATAAAAAGTTTTCAACTCAGAGCTCAAGTCACTAAAATTCTAAATTACAGTAGCAATTGTGACAATAATTATAATAACAGTAAGTTAAAAATGATCATTGCTAGTTGTGATTAGAATAGGTATGATTTAGCAATTTACTTTGCTCTAATAATTCAGAAAGAGTTTAATATGCAGTTTTTGAAATAAAAGACATCTGAGAGTTTTGTATATTTGTGTTAGGTTGCTGAAATCCAAAAGAATAAAATATCATATTATCAAGTTTAGAAGTGATAAATTGTTCAAATTTAATTGTTTAAAGTTCTTGGCCAGGTGTGGTGGCTCACACCTGTAATCCCAGCACTTTGGAAGGCCAAGGCAGGTGGATTACTTGAGGTCAGGAATTTGAGACCAGCCTGGCCAACATGGTGAAACCTTGTCTCTGCTAAAAATACAAAAAATTAGCTGGGTATGGTGTTACGCACCTGTAATCCCTGCTACCGGGGAGGCTGAGGCAGGAGAGTCACTTGAACCTGGGAAGTGGAAGTTGCAGTGAGCCGAGATTGCATCACTGCACTCGAGCCTGGGCACAGAGCAAGACTCCATCTCAAAAAAAAAAAAAAAAAAGTTATTATACGCCATGCCCAGTGGCCCTATAATCTCAACATTTTGGGAGGCCGAGGCAGGAGGATCACATGAGTCCAGATGTTCAAGACCAGACTGGGCAACATTGTGAGACCCCATCTCTACAAAAAGTTTAAAAACTAGGCAGGCATTGTGGTACGTGCCTGTAACCCCAGCTACATGGGAGGCTAGAATGGAAGGATTGCTTGAGCCCAGGAGATTCAGGCTGCAGTGAGCTGTGATCACACCACTGAACTCCAGCTTGGGCAAGAGAGTGAGACCCTCATTCAAAAAAAAAAAAAATTGTTTAAGGAATAAAGCACTAGATTCCATCAAGACCAAATAACTGGGAAGGGAGGGAGAGAGGAAAAAAGGGGCTACAAAAGACTGCAAGATTCTCAGATTTTGCCAGTCTTTGACCTCGTTGCTCTGCTCACCTCTCAGTACTGAGCAGCCTATCACCTGCAGATTCAGCTCAGTTGGATGTTTGACCCAACCCTGCACACCTATACAAAGCTGGATTAGCCAGTGTGTTAATCTCCTTGTGCCCAGGCATGAGACGTAGCACTCCATCAGTAAAGGCTATTGAGCACTCACCTGCCTCCTATACACATACCTTTATTTATATGTAAACTATATATGAGTTATGCTGTCGTAATATATTCATCATAGGACATACATAAGGATATATATATATAAAATCTTCCTTGGCTTTTATTGGCAATCCTAGAATCGGGAAATGCTTCACTCTATACAATGGAATGTTTCCAAAAGAATAATTTTTTTTAAAGAATGAAATAGTGACCCAGATAGCCCAGTCAGTAGAGCATTAGATTTTCAAAGAGTGAGATAAAAACAAATGTAAACAGTAGTTCTGTTATGTCCTTTCTTCACTCCTGTGAATCACCGCATACTCCTTGGGACAAATACTCTTAGCTTGGAGACCTCGTGTGAAAGTTGCCCTTGCAAGCCCCCCTTGTGTGTTTCTCATCAGGGTGACTGTGCTTTTGCCTTGGCTTCTTGATCTGCCCTCCAGCTTCCTCTTCCTACCTGCCCACCAAGGGCTGCCCCTCTCTTCTGAACCTACTCATCCAGACTCCTAAAACTGATTTTTTGTTTGTTTGCAATCCCTTACTCCTGGGAGCATGGACCTTGCTCTTAAACCTCAGTCACAGACCAGGGCTTTGATCTGCAAACATACGGAACACCTGCAGCCACTGACCTGGCTCGAGCATTGGCTCTACCTGGAAATTTATGCTGTCATATCAAACCCTTCAGAGTGCTTGGCTACTGCAATGCTGCTCCTCAGGAAGTAAAACAAGAGATCTTCAGAGAAAGCAACCATCTAGTGTTTCTCATATCTACAACATGTACTCTCCTTTCTCTACTCCTGAGTTACATAATATACACGCAGGGATGTGTCAATGTGACAGACTATAGCAGCAAAAATCCGAGTGTTTATTATAATACTTGTCTAGTATATCTTTGGTGTTGGCTCTATTGACTTTTCTGTCAATCGTTAGTACACTAATTAAATCAATATTCATTTATTACTACATTTTAGATTAGATTAGCTTTTTCCTCTTTTTGCCATCTGGTGTGCCTTCTTCCACTGTAGTCTCTTTCAAATATGTAATCTAAGGGTTATAAAACTCTGTGAAAATGTACTAACCAATACCACAGTTAAACAAAAACTTTCAAAGGAGAAAAAAATCACTCTGTTGAGCTTTCCTAAAGTTTCAATCAGCTGTGAGTGTGTTATCAACAATCAGACTCATCCGTAATGGTCAGCAGCCCCAAAGTCACAGTGCAATTTTGATTCTCTGAAATCAAGAGTGACAGACTCAGAGGTCTGGCCTCAGCTTCTCTTCTCATGCTTAGATTCTGTCATTCTTGAAATTCTCCTTTGACAAAAGTCTGTTATTCTCATCAAAGGAGAAATGTAATAAGCAGATTTAAGATAATCTTGTGTCCAAAGAGCTATTTGTAAGGGTCATGAAGTATGTCTAGATTTGATTATCTCACAGGAAGTGTTGCAATGAAGAAATAAAGAAAAGGCAGGAATGAAAAGTGTCCTATAAATATAAACAAAAGGAACAACTGCAAAACAATCCTAAAACAAAATCTAAGTACAAAGCATTCTAAACAGGGTAACTATTACTAAATTGACACAAAGAAACATTGAGAATGAAAGTATAATCATATTTAACAATTGCTTTATATCTCACCTCATAAGCCAGGGAATTGTAAGAAAAATCCACGGCTAGATAAAATGATAGTAATGAAAGATGAAAATAAAATAGGAACATTCACCAACACTGCATTGTTTCAACAAGGAATAGTTCATTATTAGAGAATATTAGTGAAACATAAACACTTCTGGTTTGATTATTATATTTTTCAGGTCTAAAATTTCTAGTTCATTCTCTTTCAAATATGCAAGTTCACTCTTTACAGTTTCCCGTTCCTTGATGAAATGTTTAAGTCTGAGTTTTCTCTTCATAAGTATAATATACATGTTTATGTCAATTTGCTTTTGGTAATTCCACTGTCCGGGTGGCTCATGGGCCTGTTCCTGTATTCTGTTGTTTATGGAGGTTCTGATTCATGTTTTTTTTGCCTCCTCATGTGCCTAGTTATCTTTAATTGTGTAATAGATGTCATAGTTGAAAAAACAAAAAGACTTTACAGTAATAATTTGAGGCTAAGGATAATCTTTCTCTTCCTCCGAGGAAGGATTTTTCATTTGCTTCTGCTGAGAAGCCAGGTACTAGCAATCTAGGATCCATTTGATCAACTTCAGACCTTCAGAAGTTTGGGGGCTCCCAGAGGACTTGAAGCCTCCTTAGGATCCATGAAAGTGTTGGTTTGTGTCTGGTTCACTCTCGCTCCTACGATGCAGCCCTTTGGTTACCCATCTTCAATCTGGGTATTCCCATGGATCACCCTTGAGATCACTGGTCTCCAGCTTTGATTCCCTCTCCCCTGGGAAGCTATTATGAGCAGCACTGCTCAGCCACCTGTTCCGGATTGGCAAATGCCCCTCCAGGCAGAAGTCATTCCAAAAGCCAGACTCAAGTTTCTGAATTTCTGTCTTCTTTCAGGTCTTGCTAAGGTAATTCTTTACTGTCTTGATAGTACTTGGATATTTTTAGAAAGATTTTTAAATATCTCACCCAGCTTTTTCAATTTCAATAAGAATGCTGATCCAAATTACCTAGTCTAACATTTTAAAAGGTCAGAAATCTAGTCATACTTCAATTTTAAACACGTGCTGAAAATGGAATGGGAAAGCAAGCAGTCAATAGATATCATTGTTCTTTTAAACAACTATTGAACAACTAATATATGTCAAATTTTCTACAACCGTAAAGGAGATGTCATGGTTTTACTTAACAATATGTAATTCCAAAGAAATTATTCACACAAATTTTAAGATGGATTTGATTCAAATCTGTATTAAAAGTGTAAATAAATAAACCTCCATGTAATAAAAATATTATTCACTCAACAAATATTATTGAGGATTTATTATGAGCCAGTCACATTTTAGGTGCTGGGAATACATCAGTGAAGAAAACATAAAAGTTCCCTGCCCATGTGGTGCTTATACTCCAGTAGTAATATATGACAAAAAAAATTTAACATATAAAACAGTAAAGTAGATGGTATATTATATATTGGTATATAGTATATTAGAAGGTAATGAGTGTTATAAAATATAGTAGAACTGAGTAAGACATTAAAAGAGTCAGGAGAGGGAGAAGGTTTATAATTTTTCCATAGATTGAACAGAGTAGACCTCATTGAATAGATGAAATTTGACCAGGCTTGAAGGTAAAGAAGGAGTTGCCCATGTGGATACCTAGGGGCAGATGGAACGGCCAGAGGGAAGACACTAGGTGTGACTGTGTCCATCCTGATCATGAAACATCTAGGAAGCGTAGGGCTGGAGTAGAATGAGAAAGTAAGAGAGGAGGTGAGGAGGAAAGAATGAGTTAAGAGAGATAGTGGGGGGTGGAGGGTGAGGACAGGTCTTATACAGCCTTAAGGGCTGCTGTGAGAACTCCAACTTTTAATTGCACTGAACGCAGAAGGGATTTGATCATTCTGGCTGAGGCATTGAGGATTCGTGGAAAGAAAAACAGAAGACAAGATAAGAGCCCACTGCTGTAACACAGATTATGCAGTCTCAATATACTTTCGATGTATTTTCAAGGTAGAATCCATGAGATTTTTACAAATTAGATGTGGGATGTGAGATAAAGAAAGAATGCAAGTACATGCCTCCATGATTTTTAGCCTGAGCCACCAGAAAGGTGGAGTTGCCATCTACTGACAAGGGGAAGGCAGAGGGTAGAGCAAGTCAGGGAAGAAGATTGGGAGTCCAGTTTGGGTTGCATTTGAACATATCAACAAAACAAAGGGAGATATATATCCAAGTTGGATATACAAATTGGGAGATAAGGTGAGAGACCTGAACTGGAAATATAAGTGTGGGACTCTTAAGCTAACAGTTTATATTTAAAGCCATGAGACTCAATGAGGTTCTCAAGGGAATAAAAATAGAGAACAAAAATGTGAAAGACTAAGAGCTAGAACATTAAGAGGTCCCAATACCATTCATATATATTGTTTGAAGAGATAATAAGAAAATGCTGAATGAAGGACAACAGAAGGACAATTTGAGAACAATAAGAAAGAATATACAAAATTAGAAAAACAGAGGAAGTATGGCCAGTACTTATTCCCCCTCTGGCCATCCCTTGCCAGACACTGTACCTCTCATCTCCAATATCACTCATGTCCCTCCCTCTCTATCTCCCTTCCATACAATGACACCAAATCTTCAACCCAGTGGGTACCCAGTGACTTCAAACTAATCTCTATCAAAATGTACCTGTTCTGAGTTTTAGAACATCACAGACTTATCCTCCACTAGAAAACAAAGGTGCTATCATCTGAGAGTGATTCAGTGTGCGATTCTACTCCAAAACATTTGCACTTAATAGCAACTTTCAGAACTACTCCATTGATTACAATGGACTGACTGTGTCCCACCAAAATTCACATACTGAAATCCTACGTGATGGTATTTAGAGGTGGGGCCCTAGGGAGCTGATTAGGTCATGTGCATTGAGCCCTCATGAATGGGGTTAGTACCTTTTTAAAAGGGACCCCAGAGAGCTCTCCAGCTCTTTTCCATGTGTGAGGACAGCAAGACAGCCATCTATGAACTAGGATGAGGGCCCTCACCAGACACTGAATCTGCCAGTATCTTAATTTTGGATTTCCCAGCCTCTAGAATGGTGAAAAACAAATGTTTGCTGTTTAAGCCACCCAGTTTATGGTAATTTTTTTATAGTAACCAAAATAGACTAAGACGCTGATTAAAGTGAATGAGATGAGGGGTTTTTTGGAACCATGGCAAAGCTTCACCAGAGAAATGAAAGGAGGGCTGAGCATACGCCCCCGCAAGAGGTCCTGCCTGGAACTGTTCACAATGAATGCTGCTAATCACCCTGGTTGGCTGAGGCTGGGCAGGCCTCTTCTTAGAATACCTAGGGGACATTTTAACTTGAGATTTCCTATAAGCAAAATAAAGCCACTTGACAAACACTGAGCTCACATTATGAAATGAAGTATATTCAAACTACCAGTGAATCTGGACATTGATTTCATTTAAATATTAAATAGCATCATCTGAAACAGCCTGTTTTAGGTAAAAATAAAAAATCAAATATTGGCCTTTTCATTTGATTCAATCTAATAGACATATGTACATGTTTATTTTAATACACAGACATAACTATTTTGTGGCTTTGTTGGCAAAGTCTAACTATTTTTCTTACCATTTGTGACTACATAAATCTGCATATCACTGGAATTATTGCTGGAGACATGTGTCTCTTTGAATGTGAATGAACTCAGCAAAATGCATTCTACAGAGTGCCTTCTGCCACTGGTGTGGTGGAGGTCTTCGGGCTAATTATTTAAAGCTGACTTCAGCCTGTAAGACTCTTACCCACACTAAGAAGCCCTTCTTGCAATCCTATTTGACCCTTTCAAGCCCATTTCACAGATGTGATGAGTGTTGTCGCCTTAGCGTCACAAAATGTAACCTACTGCTTTAAGTTCCTTTCCTTACATTCAACAATGTAATTTTGCTACCCTGACTAGAAGGACATCTATGGGTCCTTGTATTGTTTTTTTTTTTTTTTTTTTCTAAAAAGGAGGATTCTGCTTCCTAGCAGTTGTGCAATGTTTGTCAATTCCCTGCAATAGACCTTGAGTAGATATTCATCCCACCTGTTTCCTCTTCTTCCTGGAATCACAAGGTACCGGGCTTCCTTGAAATTAGGTGTGGCCATGTTGCTTAGTGAAATGTGAGTAAAAATGGTTTATGTCGCTGCTGGACACAGCAGTTAGGAACAACTACTATTTCTACACTTTCTCTCTGACCTCAGCTCCCAGCCAGGTGCAGAGACTCCATCGGCAGACTCTGGGACCCTAAGGATGGCATATCCACTAGATGAAAACAGCCTGTGTCTCAAATGACTCTGTGATCCTCTCTGGGGCTCTCACTGGGTTGAGTGAGAAACAACCCTTAATTACATTAGATGACACAGATGTTTGGGGATGTTAACAGCGATATTGGCGATATTAGCCTACTCTGTTGAATAAACTCCCCAACATTTTATTTCCTCATCCGTAAAATTTTCAAAATAATAGAACCTACCTTGTAGGGTTGATGTTAGGATTAAATGAGATAACAAATGTAAAGCTCTTGGCACAGAGTAAAGCCATATAAATGGTGGCTACTTTGTAATTACCATCATCATCATCATCATCATCATGATCTCTCACATTTTGGAGGAAACATTTTCTATGATCCTAAAAATAGCCTAGGGCTCAGAAAATAACTTTTTGGCAGTGCTCAATGGACAGCATACTTCCAAGACCCAATATCTGACCCGTGTAGTAGTGCAACAGCAAAGCTAATGGGATATTGATAAATCTTTTCTGGCTCAGAACAGTTTTCATTGGGTAAGGTTAGATTTTAATGCCTATCATTTACTGAATAATTAAAATCATTATTTCCAATTGCTTTTGGGCATGCATATTTGTAAAACCCTCTTAGAGATACCATCTGATAATAATTTGTTTGCTATAAATCACATGTGTAGCAAGAAATTTTACACGCCATGCATGTTCTATCAATGCTTGTTGATTGACTAAGGGGTATTTCTTTTTTCAGTCTCAAGTTTCCTAATGATTTCCTAAAATTTATACTCACCAGCTCCTTTTTCAATGAGATATTATTTGTCACTTCATTAATATCAACAGAACACATCTATTTTTCCAATTGCAGTTTCTCAACACATCATGAGATAGTAAGTATGAATACACAGCAGCATAGATTATAGCACTAATAATTAGATTTAGATAATTTACTCGTACTAGCCAACTTCAAAAAGAAATTTGTGTTGATCATCAAATGTAGCTTTATAAGTTATACAAGTAGTTCTTCCTAAGGTAAAATACCATTTAAGCAAATGTTGAAAGGAAAATAGAAATAAAAACCCAAGCTCCAAATATAAACAAACAGTCTTCTAACACACTCTCCAAAAATCCCTAAGACCTTCTCAAAAACATAATATTACTTTGCATGCATTGTATCTTCTCTTTATCTCTATACCTAACATATCTGAGTGCACACTGGGGCATCACGGCTTGTGTTGAAACCACAACAAATGTCAAGAATCACAGGCTTGCTTTACATTTAGCTAACTACTTAAATCTACAGCTTAATTCGCAATCATGTTTTATTTTGCCATGTCCTTTTCCAGAAGTAAATTAAGGTGGTTTATAAACACATGTACAAAAAATTACCTAAATAATCTTGCTAAGGAAGTTAAGACTATAAACCAATTTAAAATCTCGACTGTTTGCTTCAAGCAATTTCTGAAAACCAATTTACCTGAATAAGCAATTGGCTCATCTGGGCAAATAACTTTTCTACCATCACCCAATTTGCTCACTTGAGCCAAGAGCTTCCTTTTTATGCAACAGTTCAATTATGAAGACTCATTTTAAGACCTTGCTGTATCCACCAAGATTATTGTGTCATGTATCTTGCCAAATTTCAATCTGTTCCCCACCTTGAAATATCTACCTTAATCTATTTGAATCAACTTACCAAGAGTTTATACATTTATCACCTGATCCTTCACCCTCTTCCTAAGCAACTACAATTGTCCATTATTGCAGTAAGTTTAATAAAATATTGCTTGATCAATAGTTTATGCCAGTGGTCTTTTGGGGAACCAGAAGACAATAATCTGGTAAGAAATAAAATGCACAATATCCCATTTTTCTCTTAAAGTCAAAAGGAAATTTCTCTAAATGTTACAAAGTTAATATGGTGCTATAAAATCAGTCTTTAAAATTATACATAATATAATGGGATTAAGCAAGTATTCAGAGAAAATTAGCCAAAGAGAAAATGGGGGGGGGGGGGCGGTAAATCTAAATATAGTCTTTGAGGGAGGTTGAAAAAAGCAACAAATAATGTGAAGTCCTAACACTTTCTAAAGATTAGCCACAAATTTTTCTCTGAGCTTCCTAGCAACCAGTGCAAAAAGAGAAACATGACCAGTTACTTAAGTCACAAGGTTCATGACTGTAACATTGTGAACAACGCCCAGATCAATATCCTAACCCTAAACAAATGTAATAAATTTCACAGGGCTATTTACTTTAACCTCCACAAAATTATTTTTTAAATTAAGTCTCAATGGGACAAATGTCAAAATATAAGATCATAATATCTCTTAACAAGTCTGTAGAAACTTGGGCATGGCCACAATGTCATGCTATTATTTGGAGATAAGTAGAGATGGATTAATAAAACACTTCTTAGAAGATTGGTTTGGAGTATGTTTTTAAAGGCTAGAAATGATCCAGGACTGTAGATGTTTCTGGACAAAGCATGATGGGAAATGTATGAGAATGAGTGATCCAAGAGGTGAGAAGAACAAGAAAATTCCTTTGACAAGAAGTGAGTGGGACTTGACAGGAGAGTCTGGTTAAAGAAGGCAGGAAGGGAAAGAAGGAGGTGGGTTCCTCTTGGATGGGAGGGGTGGAGGAAATGTAATGACAGAGGATCTCTAAGCACTCTCAACAATACTTGGAATTCGATTCACTGAATATTAAGAAATAGAGAAAAACATTGACAAAGAATACAACATGAGAGCACGCTAGTTAGTGCTAGTGGTTAGTGAACCACTCTAACTGAAACCCACACACAATTGAATGAGTAAAATCGGGAAAGAAGAGACTCATATGTGAGAGAGATTCTGTGGTCCAGCTGAATTCAGCTCTGTCACTGGGGACCTCATTTCCTTCTAGTTTGTGAATTTATCAGGGGGACAGTGGGAGAAAGGGCAGAGGGGTTGGTAAGATGGCCTGAATTTTATATCTTGTTTATCTGTATTCACAGTGTGCAACACAAGAATGGCATGCAACCTACATTCAGATTTCAGTTTGTTGCTGGGAAAAAGTACAAAATTAAATTCATTTAATTAAAATATTTATGGTGGCATATTTTGTAAATGAGTGGATAGTAACGTAAAGAAAGGGAGGCATGAAATATTATCCCAAATATTGTACTAGAGAACAGAGAGAGAATAGTGGTTTGAACCGGAAAAGCAAGTTTGGTATTCAGTGTCTATATCTACAGGGGTGTTTGCCATGTTTCAAGTGGCAATGATTCAATCAAGTATTTGCATTCTTATGGCAAAAATAGATGTGTACTTCAGCAAAGAGAAATAGACAAGAATTATAGATAAAAATCATGACATCATCTGTATACAGTTGCTAATTTCAGAGAATTTGTGATCTTTTTAAAGAAGAGAACAGAAATGGAGAATAGTAATAAAATTTAGTTTAATGGAAGGAATGCTTGATTGGGAGTCAAAAAACGAGGCATTGGATCTCAGCCCCAACGCAAGTTCCCTCTCAGATTTCTGTTAAGTCTCTTCTCTTCTTGGTCCAGGTTTCCTCAACTGTAAAATGGGGATGAGGAAGATGAACTCAGTGGTTTTCAAACTGTGCAGACACCAGGGGTTTCTGGAAGGAAGGTAAGGCCAACAGGCCAGGTCTCAGGCCCAAGACCCAAACCTGTTGTTAGCAAAATAGATCTACTCTAATTTTTTTGTTTGTTTGTGTTTGTTTGTGTTTTTTGAGAGGGGGTCTCACTCTGTCTGTTGCCCAGGCTGGAGTGCAGTGGTGCAACCTCAGCTCACTGCAACCTCTGCTTCCCAGGTTCAAGCAATCCTCTCACCTCAGCCTACAGGCATGCACCACCATGCCTGGCTAATTTTTTGTATTTTTGTAGAGACAGGGTTTCGCCATGTTGCCCAGGCTGGTCTCGAACTCCTGGGCTCAGGCAATCCTCCCGCCTCAGCCTCCCAAAGTGCTTGGATTATAGGTGTAAGCCATGCACCTGGCCTAACTCTAACTTTTGCTATAACAAGAGGCTCTCATGCATGAATTCTTTAGAAGAAAGAGACCTACAACTTTCAAAATTCTGAAAAACCACTAGACTGGATTATTTCAATTGTCCTCACATCTCTAATAAATCCCATTAAAGTTAGTAACATACGTGAACAAGAAGTGTAAGCAGGTACTATCACTTCCACCTTACAGACGAGAAACAAACACAGGAGAATGAAGCAAACTCTCATTGATGGTAATGCCAAGACTAGCATCTAATTCAGCTGACTATCAAACCAGGGTTCATATTTCCAAAAATTTTAAAGCTTTCTTTTAAGGTGTCTCACACCTGTAATCCCAGCACTTTGGGAGGCTGAGACAGGTGGGTCACCTGAGGTCGGCATTTCCAGACCAGCCTGACCAACATGGAGAAACCCTGTCTCTACTAACAATACAAACTTAGCTGGGTGTGGTGGCACATGCCTGTACTCCCAGGTACTTGGGAGGCTGAGGCAGGAGAATCGCTTGAACCCAGAAGGCAGAGGTTGCAGTGAGCTGAGATCACTCCATTGCACTCCAGCCTGAGCAACAAGAGAGAAACTCCATCTCAAAATAATAATAATAATAATAATAATAATAATAATTCTATGCCGTGATTTGCTTATGTCACAAGCAATATGCAAAGAGGCACATGATGAAGTCATTTTACACAAAAACATGCATCCACATTTGCAGCAATATGCTTAGAGTCAATGAACATCTGTAATTAAGACCACTCCAAAAGCCCTCTATTTTTGCTTCCTAAATATAGGTTTCCTCCCCAGTTTTTGGCCTTCTCTGAACTGCTCCACCTTTTCGATTTGGGTTCCTGTTACTATATGACTCTGCATCCTATAACTACAGTTTGATGAATCACAAAAAAAAATGCTACTTGACACAGAAAATTCACAGTCCACAGTTTTGTCAGGGTAAATTATGTAAAATGTAGCTGTTGTACAGAATTAACATTTGATGAGTATGTTGGTCTTTTATTTTTTAGGAATCAATTTAATTTAAGTGGGATTATCACCACTGAGCCAAAATGAAGCATAATTTATAAAAATAATATGATAAAAATATTAAGAACGGTTGTGATCTTAAGGGTGTATTACAATTGTGTCCGAATTTGTTTCAGTAACTATAGTGAGACTGGCTACTATAGGTCTATAGGTGGTTGTTACAAAGATGGGTTCTGAAGCCAGACTGCCTGTGTATTAGTCTGTTCTCACACTGCTATGAAGAAATACCCATGACTGGGTAATTTATAAATAAATTAGGTTTAATTGACTCACAGTTCTGCGTGGCTGGGGAGGCCTCAGGAAATTTACAATCATGGCGGAAGGCACCTCTTCACAGGGCAGCAAGAGGGAGAATGAGTGCCAAACAAACGGGGAAGCCCCTTATAAAACCATCAGATCTCGTGAGAACTCAATCACTATCAGGAGAACAGCATGGGGGAAACCACCTCCATGATTCAATTATCTCCACCTGGTCCCACCCTTGACACATGGGGAATATTACAATGCAAGGTGAGATCTGGATGGGAACACAGAGCCCAACCATATCAGCCTGTAATCCCAACTCTGTCATTTACTAGCTGTGTGACATTAACCTAGTTACTTAACCTCTTTGTGGCTCTGTCTCCTCTTCTTTAATATGAGAATATTAAGGATTCAATGAATTAATTTATATTGTGCCTAAGTCATAAATGCTGAGTGTTAATTTAAAAATAAATAAATAAATTGGCAAAAAAGCAATTCCAGCTTGTCTAAGCCAGTATTACTTGAGATCTCTCGTACATACAGAAAAACTTACCCTAATTAGAATAGGCTGCTTACACAAACATGAACTTGTTGAAAAGGGAATATAACATTTCTCATACATAGACGGGACATCAATTTTCAATGGAAAAGGAGAAAGGTAATGAATTACAAATTCAATCAAACAGCATCAGCTTTAAATAAAAAAAAAGTTAGCAACATTTTCTTCTTTCCTTTTCTCCCTTCCTCCCTTTCTGAAGAATTCAATCTGAAAAGCATTAGCTCTAAAAGAGTAAAGTAGGAATCTGGGTGGTCCAGTTGGGAGGTATTGGGAGCCCTTCCCATGGGGAAAAAAAGAGAACTGGCACAAGAGCCTAAGAGGGGCTGTGGTGCTGGGAGATTTGTTAGGAGGTGGGGGTGGTGGTGAGTGACAAGATTTGATACATAGTAGGAGGACTGGTCAAATATGTAAACATACAGAGGATAATGAGAGCCAGGAAGAAAACTAGAATGAACTCTGTATGACTGGATTTGAATTTTAAGTGTTGATGTGAACTCAGGGTTTTCAATATAGATGGCCACTTATAGATATAAGTGTAGTGAATGTGTGTTTGTACATATCTGCATATATTCCCTAGCTTCTCACTGAGAGAATCTGCAAGATGAGCCTGGAGCATCTTGCTGTGTCAAATCATAAGAAAGTACTTAAAGAATGATGGACACACATCGAAAGGACACAAAAGGGGTTCCCACTGAACAAATCTGGGATCATGTAAGTATCACAATAAATGATAGTAATAGGTTGTAGCCCATTAAATGAAAAAATTCATGAGCCTGTACTGATATAAATAAATAAATAGGGAGGAACTGAGAAAGCTTTTCCTCACAATAGAATGCCATCTGATGAATGTGCAAGGAATTATGGAATCTGAAAATCACAGTTTGGTAATCATGATGGTAATAACTCAGCCAAAAAACACCAATGCATGCTAAAACTAGTGGACGAAAGTTTGATGAGGAATGGAATATTTAGATAGTCTCAGAGTACCTTCCCCCAAAATTACTGACTGATTAGCAAGGGGGTAAAGAGTAACTTTACAATGGACCTGACAGTATTTTAACCAAGAAATCAAGATTAACATGACCGGAAATGAGACAAATATGACTGTGTACCATCTGACAGAACACAGCAAGAACCCAACATCAATTCTGAGATATTCCTTCCAAAAAAAAAAAAAACACAAACAAACAACATGTAACCTCAATCTAAACATGAGGAATTATCTGACAAACACTAATTAATGGACATTCTACAAAACAGCTGGCCTATAATCTTCCTAAGTGTCAAGATCAGGAAACTTAAGGAAAGAAATAAGGAATTGTTCCAGATTTTAACCATCTAAAAAGACATGACGACATTGTCCTAAGTTGAGTCCTTTTTCTAGAAAGGATGACAGCCGTGAATGGGGTTTGTGGGTTCCATGGCTATAACATTCCATCTATGGTGACGGAGGCTAGGGAGGAGAATACCCTGGATTGTACTGGATTGCAGGAAATACTCATGACATCCATGGGTAAAGGAGCATCATGTTAGCCACTTGTTCTCAAATGATTCAAGAAAAACAACTCTTACAACTTTTGTGTAAGTCTGAAATTATTTCAACTGAAAAAAAAAAAAGCACAACCAAAACCAGGTGCAGTGGCTCATAATCCCAGCACTATGGGAGGCTGAGATGGGAGGATCACCTGAGGCCAGTAGTTCAAGACCAGCCTGGTCAGCATAGTGAGACCCCATCTATTTTTTAAAAATCAAATATTTATTGTATCTAGTTTTCAAACTATATCTTCATGAGCCTGTTGTGACAATTAAATGGGTTAATACCCAAAAAGCACTTAGCACAATGTCTGGTATAGGAGTAGACCTTAAAAATAGTACCATATATTAAACTATTCAATCACAGACACACATGTTCTCTACCCCCCTGGCAAATGAGTATGATCAGGAAAGTCAAATGAAAGGATTCAGTCAGATGGTTGGAATTGTTACTACCACAAAGCAAATGTCAGGATCACATGACCTTGAGGCACCATTTGTACTTAATTATGTATGGTCCCATAGTGCTAATTAACATATTTCCTCAGCCCTTTCATAAGCAGCCTCCTGATTAAAAATCATTTATTAGGCACCGTACAATGTATACCACACCACCAAAGCATTATCAAGTCTTGATTAAACATTGTGCTTTTCCGGTTTCTCTCGTACCCTTATCTACCATCAGGCTGACATGACGAAGCTGATATGAAAGGTCTCACCCAAGGGCACTGAGCAGTTGATGGCAGAGACAAGAGCAAATACCCTGACACCCATTGACCTTGTTTCTCCTACTGGTTCCAAATGACCAGCTCAACTTACCAAATTTGAGGATAAAACTCTAACTTGGCCAGATTCTTATAATAATAGGAACCCTAGCTCGATTTGTCCCTTTTCAACTTCAACCTTGCACTTAGTTCCAGATCCAAAAGTATCCCTGGTGCTTAATATAGGATTTTGAAAATAATCGTACAGGACTCATCCTGTGCAGAAAGCTAAGTACCTTTATTTTCAAACTGTCATTGTAAAAAAAAAAAAAAAAATGAAAAAAAAAGGAAAAGAAAGAAAAATACAAACCGCTCAGACCTCGTATCTCATTCTCCTCACACCGCCTCATTCCTGGCGCACACAGTTCACTTTGACATCGAGGGGCGCTCTGCCAGGAAAGAGCCACATGGACTGCCGAGGGGAATCACAACCTGACCCTCTCATCTCCTGCTCCTCCCCTTTTCCTGGGCTTCACTGCCAGCTTCACAAACGGTTAATTGCCTTTTCATGCAAAGAGTTTGACAGCCACTCTCCCACAAACCACACTAAAATCTTACCCCCTGTATCGTTTGTGAAAAAAAAAAAAAAAACTGTTTCCATTTTTAGGAGAGCATAAGACCTGGCCCATTTTATTTAGAAATTAATAATAATCCTGAGAGCTCTCTTTTCTCTGTTCTGGAAGAGCAGTGAAGCAGCTCTGAAATGAAGCGTGCCAGGACAAAAACAGATGGACCAAAGAAGTTTAGATGGATGAATCTGAAAAATTGGATGACCTTTATTATACCCCAAAAGTTATAAAAAATTAGAAGAGCAAAACTTACATTTGCCAGCAAGATTCTCTCCAATTTATAAATTTCATATTGTGGATCCAAACACAGGAGTTAAGGCCCACACCATTGTCTGGATAGCCAGACATCATCATCTCCCAACTGCCAGCAAAGCAGCCCACCTCAGTCTCCCTACCTGAAAAGTCTAGAAACTGTTCTCTTCATCAATTACTACCTCCTCCCTCCAATAAAAAGAAGGAAGGTTAAGGGACTCAACTCACAGTCACATGACATCCTGAGATTCCTGGGGTTGAGCTATGGCAAAAGATGGGTACATTTCATTAGAACACCATTCAAATGAGACCAAAAGCTGGCTTAACTCTGCCATACACCATTTAATTCATTCTTGCTCCTACTCCAGGTAGGAGTGGTCCAGACTTCATGCTGCTGCCTGCTCCCAATTGAAGCTACTCACCTCACACATTTACCCACTATCAATATGATGTAAGAAATTGCAGATTTATAGAGTGTAATTGGGTCAGTACAAATCCAGCATCAATTACAAAATCCATTACAGTACCTGCTGTATCAAGGATGAGTCAGTAGCATGTAATTGTGTATATGTTTTGCACATAAATAAGCTAGAAAAAATGTTTGCTTCACAGTCTGAATAATTCCTAAACCATGTATAAAATGTACTATTGGGAATTTATGATAGAAACAGCCAAGGCTCACCCAGACCCAGCCCTGCTCTGCTTTTGAAGTATGGGATAATTACACTCCTCTGCTACCCCTGTACTTGTATAGAGCCTTGTGAGTAGTTGTAGCCAATGAGTTATAAGAATGTGTCATTTTGGAGCTAGAGCATGTAATTGCTGGAGTGAGACTCTCCCTCTCTGCTCTTCCTCAGCCACAGTAAACCTTGTAGCACCATGCTGATGGGTGGCCTCATAAGTAGAGTGAAACTTGGAGGAGAGCCCCCCTCAACCCCCACTCAATGTACAATCGACATTTTTTTCTCAGTAGGACGCAGTGGCTCACGCCTGTAATCCCAGCACTTTGGGAAGCCGAGGTAGGCAGATCACCTGAGGTCAGGAGTTTGAGACCAGCCTGGCCAACATGGTGAGACTCCATCTCCGCAGAAAATACAAAAATTAGCCAGGCATGGTGGTGCATGCCTGTAGTCCCAGGTACTGGGAGAGGCTGATGCAGGAGAATTGCTTGAACCAAGGAGGCGGAGGTTGCAGTGAGCCAAGATCACACCACCGCACTCCAGCCTAGGCAATAGAGCAAGACTTCATCTCAAAAAAAATTCTGTTTTAAGCCTATATTAGACCGTTTTCCTATATTATATGTTCCTAAATATCCAACTCAAATCTTATTCCCCAGTCTGATATGACTTAGCAGAAATAATGCCAGACATGACAGACACCCCAAAGAAGTAAGAGGTGTACATCAGGCTTTCTAGGAGAACCTAGTGGCAACACCAAAGCCAGGGAGGAGGGTCATCCACATGTGCACATGTAGGAAGCCTCTGAAGGCCTGAGGCACAGCAGAGGTAAGGAGTATATCTACCTAGCTAGACGTCAAAAAGAGGAAACAATTCAAAGTCCAGAAAGAGAAGTGGAGTCTAAAATCATGCACCATCAATGTGGTTAGACACTAGCCTAACTCTATGAAATTTCACCATTTTTTCCTGCTGTTTCAGATGGCTCATTGGCACCAAAGCACACTCAGGGACTCGCTCTCTCACCCTGTGCTACCCTAAAAAGCACCATCTGATCTGTGACAACAAAAAGAAGCTCCCAAATGTTTTTAATTAAAATCTCTCAGAATCCTGTGAATTCTACAGATAAAAATAAATTATTTTTATTAATTTAATTCAATTTATGTTGTTAAATATCATCCAGACAAGAATCCTTAATTATCTCTTAAGTCTTTATCTCCTTTTCAAAACAATTGACTCAAACACCAATCACCAGCCATACACCATTTAATTCATTCTTGCTCCTACTCCAGGTACCCTGTGCATAAGCTATCTAGTCATAGAATCACGATCGATTTAAATCTTAACGGAATCTTACAGACTAACACTCCTCCACCCCAAAAAGGCTGGACAAGAAATAAAAGCCAATTTTTTTAAAAAAAACTTTTCAATCTATCGCTGTGGTACTTTTGTTTCAGACACTTCCGTATCACGAATAAAATAATGAAGCATCAGAGAGGCCACTATACATTAGTATAAACGTATCAGAAAAATATCCTACTAATAATTAAACCAGAATGCAAGCTGCTGGTATCCCTTAGGTTTTTTTATTAATAGCAAGATGTTATCATTTGCTCACATTCTTCTGCTTATTAAAAAATTTGGACTGTAATTTTGGATGCTGAGTCAAAATAACTAATTAAATGATAAATGTCACTTTTTCTCCCAACTTACACAACCAGGATTTTGAATAACATATTTTTCTATTATGCCAAACTAAGAGAGAAAATATTACTCTTTTGGTCTTTGGAGGAGCAAAGGGGACTCATAAAAAGTGATTAATTTGTAAATCAATGGTACTTTTGTAACCAAGATTTTTCAGTTTTGCTTCTTTACAAGGTACATTTTTTTTTTCTTAGACACAGTTTCATTCTGTCGCCCAGGCTGGAATGCAGTGGTAAGGAGCACGATCTCAGCTCACTGCAACCTCTGCCTCCGGGATTCAAGCTATTCTCCTGCCTCAGCCTCCAGAGTAGCTGGGATTATAGGCATATGCCACCACATCCAGCTAATTTTTGCATTTCCCTTTTTTTTGAGATGGAGTCTTGCACCGTCACCCAGGCTGGAGTGCAGTGGTGTTATCTCGGCTCACTGCAACCTTTGCCTCCTGGGTTCAAGCAATTCTCCTGCCTTAGCATCCCTAGTAGCTGGGATTACAGGCACATGCCACCACGCCCAGCTAATTTTTTGTATTTTTCGTAGAGATGGGATTTCACTGTGTTAGCCAAGATGGTCTCCATCTCCTGACCTCGTGATCTGCCCACCTTGGCCTCCCAAAGTGTTGGGATTACAGGCGTAAGCCACCGCGCCCGGCCCATAATTTTTGTATTTTCAGTAAAGATGGGGTTTCACATTTTTGGCAAGGCTGGGCTCCAATTCCCAACCTCAAGCAATTCGCCTGCCTCAGTCTCGCAAAGTGCTGAGGTTACAGACATGAGCCACCATGCCTGGCCACAAAATACATTTTAAAGGCATTCATAATCCTCAAAGCACATCACAAGCTAATTCACTACTTTGATAAAATCCTAAATGGCTTTCAAATTATCAGTTTCCCCATTTATATGGCAAATGTATGGGAATCAAGCTTGTTTTACTCAAATAAGACAACAGTAAAACCTAACCTGGATTCCAAATAATTTTGTTCATTTGTAAAAGTTGTATTGTGGTCACAGAGTTCAACATTCTAGTCCTCTCCTTCCCTCTCCCCATTTCCTACCAAAAAAAAAAAAAAAAAGTGAAAAATATACCAATAAATTCAGCCACCAAGAGAAACTGGCAAGTTTTAACAAGTCAAAATATAAAGTAAATAATACTTCTCTTTCTCACCTTTATGTCATTGATATAATCTTATATCATTCTCCAAATTCTCTGCCCCCTTAAAATAACAGATATTGTTCCAAGCATGAACAAACTACATCAACTCACTGTTAACTGGCATTTTCAGGTAATGGAATATTAACCATAATAGCGAGTATTTGTTGAGATCTGACTCTGAGCCGGCACTGTTCTAACTGCTGGATTAGTTCATCGTTTCATAAGGATGCCCCTATAAAGTAGGGATTGTGCTTCTTGCTTCTGTTCTACAAACGGGGAAACTGCATGAAGACATCATTTATCTTGTCCTGTGGCAGCCTAGGATTCCGACCTGGGACATCAGGTCCTGGAGTGTGCTTTACTCCATACTCCCTCTCTTGTCAATCCAATGCTCTACCCAACAGAGTTGTTCCATGCATTTCTCCAATAATTTTCGAAGTCACAATATGATAGTTACAGAGCAATAGAACTCTACCTAATTTTGCTTTTCTTCAGTGATTTAGAAAACCTATCAGTACTTTGAAGAATTTCAGGATCAGTCAGGATAAAATGGAAATAATAACAAAACCTACCTCGAGATACTTTTCAGAGAATTAAGAAAACTTAGATTAAATGCTTGGTCAGAGCCTGGCCAATAGCATGAGTTCAATAAGTCATAGTTATTTATTATTATCTTAATTAGATATTTGCAAGAATACTCTGAAACCATGTAAAATACAATTTGAAGAATGAATACTTGGTTCTTCTTTCTAATAATGCTGCACAATGCATTTAGATCTTCCTTAAGAGTCTTAAAATTTTGTTGTAAATTGGAATTTTTGTGAAAGAAGGTATATCTTCCCATTGAAGGACATTTTCATTCAGATATACTTCTTTGTCTTCATGTCTGACTAAATTTCAATTAACAATGGTGGTTGCAATGTCAACTTTACTCAGGAGACTGAGGCAGGAGGATTGCTGGAGGCCAAGAGTTCAAGACCAGACTGGACAACATAGCAAGACCCCATGTCTACCACATTTATTTTTATTAGCTGGGTGTGGTGACATGTACTTATAGTCCCAGCTACTCAGGAGGCTGAGGTGAAAGAATCCCTTGAACCCAGAAGTTCAAGGGTGCCGTGAGCTATGATCACACCACTGTACTCCAGCCTGGGTGACAGAGCAAGACCCCATCTCTAAAACAAACAAACAAAAATTTAGCTCCCCAGTTCTGCAGCCACCAGACTCTATCAAGGGATTTATAATCAATCAAATATGCCAATGCTCTTGAGATCCAAATATTTATAAAGCCTTATAGTAAAGTTTTTTTAAAGTGCATAAATCATGCTAATTTTATACTTTCATGTCTGCATTTTCTTATAGAAGAAAAGAAGAAATGCCAAGTAACACTCCACCGAGCCCTCCTTTCCCCTGCTATGGAAGGCAAGTCCTTAAGCTTGTTGGGACGGAGCCCGGATGACTGAGGCAGGATGATGATATTGTAAGAGAAACGCATCTCTGAATTTCCCTCTTACCAGAAACTATATCCTGTTTCTTGGAGATAGGACACCACAGAAATGAAGACTTACTCTGAGTAAGAGTCCTATATAGTCCTATTTTCCAGAAAAGGAAAAAGAAGCAGGAATACAGCAAAGCCCAGCTGAAGCTGAGCAAAAGCACACCCAGGACACAGTTCCTGACTTCAATTCTTCCCTCCAGGTCTCAGGATGGTCAGACTATTCAATGGTAAGGCTTTGGGAAATGCCTCTCTGTAAACAATGGCAAACCAGGCACAGGGTGGACACCTGATCAATGTTAAATAAGTAGTATGCTAAACACAGTGAATTAGTGGTATTTGGTTCGGAGGGCTTTTTTTTTATATTTTCTTCATTTTTAGTTTAAAGTCTGAAGCGTGCAGCTCAATGAATTTTCGCAGAATTCTACACCTGTGGAACCACACTCAAATCAAGATACAGAACATTTTCCATACTCCAGTATTACTTTTAAATTATTTTAAAATTTTATCTAAAGAAAATGCTGTGATCTGAATGGATCCCTCAAAATTCCTATGTTGAAACTTAATCACCTATATGACAGTATTAAGAGCTGGGGCCTTTACAGAGTGATTAAGACATTAGGGTGGCGTCCTCATGGGTGAAATTAGTGCCCTCATAAAAGGACTTGAAGGAGCAGGTTTGTCCCCTTCCATCCCTCCCGCCATGTGGGACAGTGTTTACCCCTTCAGTTGTATGCGGATGCTACAGAAAGGCCCTAGGCAGACACCAACTCCCGGGGCTTTGATTGGACTTCCCAGCCCTCAGAATGGTGAGAAAATAAATTTCTGTTCTTTACAAATTACTCAGTCTCAGATGCTTTCTTATAACAGCATGAATGGACTAAAACAAAAAGTTAGACTGCATAAATAGTATTATTACTTTTACAGTGAGCTGAAAGACTATTAGGGAAGGTGGAGTGAATGATTAAAGGCAATGAGGTCAAGGGGTTGAAAGTACAGGCTTGGGAATCAGAAAGCCCTGCCACCCACTATATTTGACATTTTGCAAAACAAACCTCCCTGCTCCAGTTTCTTCACATGTATTATAAGAAAATATATCTGTGGGTGAGTCTTAGGAGGATGAAATGAATTAACGCATGTAAAGGCTCGCAAGGTGCTAGGGGGACACAAAATAGGTAAAAATTCAAAGAATGGCAGGTATCAATATTATTAATTAATCATTTTAATATTCAGCTGATGTACAGTCTGTTTGGACCAAAACATCTTCCTTCTTCTTGGCTTTCACTATCTTGGCTTTCATTATCACTTGCATGTGATAATGCCCTCAAGAGTAGATAGACAATATTTTCATTCCTATAATTTTAATTTAGCTGTTGAAGAAAACTGTATGTCATTTGAACTACTATATCAGTATCAAATCCTATTTTAAAAGCAATTGTTGGCCGGACACCATGGCTTATGCTTATAATACCAGCACTTTGGGAGGCCAAGGTGGGTGAATCACCTGAGGTCAGGAGTTCGAGACCAGCCTAGACAACATAGAAAAAACCCGTCTCTAGTAAAAATACAAAAATTAGTCAGGCATGGTGGCGCATGCCTGTAATCCCAGCTACTGGGAAGACTGCGGCAGGGGAATCACTTGTACACAGAAGGCGGGCATTGTAGTGAGCCAAGATCACACCACTGTACTCCAGCCTGGGCGATGGAATGAGACTCTGTCTCAAAAAAAAAAAGGCAATTATTAATAATTCAAAGAGAGAATAAACTTATACTGTCTTTGCTCAAACAGGCTGCTATAATCAGAATAAATGTTCTGCAATGATCATGCTATTTATTTTTCAGAGCTTCCAATTTTTTGAAGCCTAAAATGGTTTAATTCTATCCCCCAAGCAATTAATATGTTCTACTAAACAAATCAGAGCTGGAGAACCAAATTAACACCTTTCAAGAGTGATATATCAACGCAGGATTCTACAGAATGCTTTATGACCTGCCACCTAATTTAATGGATAAGTTCGAAGCATCAGAATGCCCAGCATGACTTGAATTCTTTCGGATACTAAAAAGCATACATTCATATCAAGTGCAAATTCTCAGCAGAAAAACAAAACTTCACTACTATGTATGAAATTCTTCTGTCAAATCCCTTATCTTTACCCTAAAACTAGACTAATATCCTCTTAATTAACCCACACTTAAATTAGTTAGGAAAGAAGATGTTTTGTGCAAATAGATAAGAGCTATGACAAATGAACACTAGACCTCCTTCTGGCCTCACCTGACTGATGAATCATATTCCAAGACTGAGGCCTCTCAGATGTGACTACCTCACCACAGTCCTTAGGCTGGAGCAACTGACTAGCCTTTCTATAAACCCAGTTGAAGGGTACATCACAGGCCAAACACCTCAGTCACATTTCCACCATATCAAAGTGTATAGACTTGGCTGGGCACGGTGGCTATCACCTGAAATCCCAGCATTTTGAAAAGCTAAGACGAGTGGATCACTTGAGGTCAGAAGTTCAAGACCAGCCTGGCAAAAGCCGTGTCTACTAAAAGACACAAAAGTTAGCTGGGCGTGGTGGTATGCATGGTAGTCCCAGCTACTTGGGAGGCTAAGGCGGGAGAATCACTTGAGCCCCGGAGGCCAAGTTTGCAGTGAGCCGAGATCGCACCACTGCACTTCAATCTGGGCAACAAAGCAAGATCCTGTCTCCAAAAAAAAAGCCACAACAAAGTGCACAGACTTGTTACTAATTTCTCCCATTACCTCACTCCCTGCTCTCCATGGAGTTAAAGTTCTTTGGGGAGATGAACAAGGAAAATTGCCTTTGTGTCCCCCAAAACTGTCTCCAATATTCCTTTTAACTTGACTTTAAGGACTAAAGTGCAAAAGAATGAGCCTACCCAGAAATGCCCTAGATCGGACACATGAAACAGCAATTAATACATGTTTCTGGAAGCAATTATCAGATAGTACTGCTAGACAGTGGGAAGATCCTAAACAGCCCCACAAACAACGAAATCCTTCAAGGCTGCTTCTTTCCCTTAAAATAGAAAGGCTCCAAGATGGCACCTTTCTTTTCCCCAGCCCCTCCTCTGATACATCCGCCTGGGTAGAGAGGCTGACTCTCTACACAGTAGAGAGTATTTTTTCCTTAAGAGAACTTAGAGAATGCCTTTGTCTTAAAGGGGAAAAAAGAGACTTTTAAAAAAAGAGAGGGGGTTATTATTATTATTATTAATATTATTGTGATTTCACTGAAAATAGGGCATTGACAATAGAGGCCAATCATAGGTACTGATAGTCCTGATATGAGCAGAGGAACAAGAACTTATTGTGCTGATGAATGGTGAACCAATATAGAAATTGTTCAGAAAGATACCAAAATCATATGTGGGAGATAAAAGGAGAAGAGCAGATCAGATGGGAGGTGGGAACCTGGAGCAAGATTCTAGAAGGTGGATTAAGGAACATGGGAAAGAAGAGTGATAGATTAGGTGACTTTATTAGTCCATTCTCACACTGCTATGAAGAGATACCTGAGACTGTGTAATTTATAAATAAAAGAGGTCTAATTGACTCAGTTCCACATGGCTGGGGAGTCCTCAGGAAACCTACAATCAAGGTGGAAGGCACTTCTTCACAGGATGGCAGGAGAGAGAACGAGTGCAGAGCAAAGAGGGAAGCCCCTTATAAAACCATCAGATCTCGTGAGAACTCACTCACTATCATGAGAACAGCATGGGGGAACTGCCCCCATGAGTCAGTTATCTCCACCAGGTCCTGCTCTTGACACATGGGGATTATTACAATGCAAGGTGAGATTTGAGTGGGAACACAGAGCCAAACCATATCAGTGACAAACACGAGATTGCCAGGCCAACCACTGCCAAGGACTGAGGGCTGAGCTTGGTTAAGGAAGTCGGAAAAGTTAGGAGGGTGAGCAGCATCCCAAGCATGATCCTCAGACGCTGGAACATCCAGAGTAGCATCCTAAGTCAGAACTCCCTTACGACTTGACCTAGAAACTTCCTCTCCATCTTCCAGGGCAACATTTAAGGGATGACTGAGCTATAGGATAAGAGTCAGGATTGACAGAGTATACATAGCAACGATTAAGCTAAATTACGTGCACACATGAGTACACACGTGCACATGTACACACACCATAAAATAGCTAGTGATAGCTAGGAAAAGAGAGGAAGCTCACCCCAGAGGTCTCCTGGGATGCTACGAATCTAGGGCTGTATTGTAATGTTTTAAATAGTTTTGGGATGCATAAGAAGGATAAAACTTTTTAAAATAATGACAAAGACAACCATTTAATGGTTAAAGAAGCAGGTATTGGAGTTATTGAGTTTGACTCCAGCTCTGACCTTGGAAAAGTTTTAACGACTTTTTCCTCAATTTTGTTATCTATAAGATGAGGACAATAATATTTGCTTATGTCCTCAGGTTGTTCCAAAATTAAATTTGCAAAAAGTGCTTAGTACCTCCCTGAGTAAATAACAAGGTCAGTCCGTGGATACTCATGGTGGTGGTAGCAATGATGATAATAATATATATGAATATAACCCTGATGTTCAGAGAGTTCAAATCCTCTTCTTTGTTAATTCTTCCATTCTGCCAATAAATCAGATGTATAATCAGCAAAAACAGGAGCCTCACTCTGACCAAAACAGAATTCATTTGCTTTAAAAGCATTACATTAAATCAGGTCTGAGGAAGTCCTGGCATGAAATAAATCAGTATCTATAATAAACAGTATTACCTGTAATATCATGGAATTAACATCCTCACAGAGAAAATAAGGTAACGAGAGGTTAAAAGATCTCTCTCCCATTAAATAACTATGTAGACAAATGCTAAAAGGAAGAATGACTGCTCTGCTTCTAAAATCCCCATTAATGAATGCTTCCATGGTACTTTAGATTATTTTATTTACTCTTCACAAAAATCCAATAAAGAATATACCATCCCCTATTTACAAATGAGAAAATGGAGGCTTAGAAAAGTAGAGACGCTTGCCTGTGATTACTCAGTTAGGAAAGGGAGGAGCTAAATACACATGCATTTGCCTCAAAGGCCTGCGTCCCCTATCCCTGGCTCAGGGAGGTCAGCAGGAATCAAGCCAACTTACCAAATCTGAGGCTGGGATACCAGTAAACTGTATCGATGTGAATTTTGACAATCCCTTTCTACAAAAGAAAACAAACTGAATACAAAACACAGCATGAAAATAGTTTCACCTGGAACCCAACACGCACATACTCAAAAACCAAATATAAAATTTTGAGCTATACCAGGCATCTATAAAAACAGAGATTAAAACTTATATTCCTCCTGCGAACAAAACAGAAATCATGGACATGAACCAGGGTAATGCAAAACATGAAATTTTGCCCATCACTTGAATATTTGTACAACCAGTGCTCATAAAACAAAATTGAGACAGAAGTATGTCAGTAACAGAGTCAGAAGATCTATGAGTCTGCCTGACATTCAGTCATATTAAATAAGGTATAGATAAGTTCATGTATGTATATGTGTGTATATGGTCTTAAATTTTATTTTTTATTTTTTTATTTTTCCATAAGTTATTGGGGTACAGGTGGTATTTGGTTACATGAGTAAGTTCTTTAGTAGTGATTTGTGAAATTTTGATGCACTCATCACCATGGGTACACTGTACCATATTTTTAGTCTTTTATCTCTCATCTCCCCCCCAGTCTTCCCCACAAATCCCCAAAGTCCATTGACTGATTCTTATGCCTTTGCGTCCTCATAGCTTAGCTCCCACATATCAGTGAGAACATGTGATGTTTTGTTTTCCATTCCTGAGTTGTTACTTCACTTAGAGTAATAGTCTCCAATCTCATCCAGGTCACCACAAATGCTGTTAATTCATTCCTTTTTATGGCTGTGTAGTATTTTATATTTTTATATACATATATATATATATCAGTTTCTTTATCCACATGTTGATTGATGGGCATTTGGGTTGGTTCCACAATTTTGCAATTGTGAATTGTGCTGCTATAAACATGCATGTACAAATATCTTTTTCGAATAATAACTTCTTTTCCTCTGCGTAGATACCCAGTAATGGGATTGTTGGATCAAATGGTAGTTCCACTTTTAGTTCTTTAAGGAATCTCCACACTGTTTTCCATATCGGCTGTACTAGTTTACATTCCCACCAGCAGTGTAGAAGTGTTCCCTGTTCACTACATCCACACCAAAATCTACCATTTTTTGATCTTTTGATCATGTCCATTCTTGCAGGAGTAAGGTGGTATCATACTGTGGTTTTGATTGGCATTTCCCTGATCATTAGTGATGTTGAGCATTTTTTCATGTGTTTGTTGGCCATTTGTATGTCTTCTTTTGAATTGTCTATTCATGTCCTTAGCTAACTTTTTGATGGGATTGTTTGTTTTTTTTCTTACTGATTTGTTTGAATTCATTGTAGATTCTGGATGTTAGTCCTTTTCAGATGTATAGAATGTGAAGATTTTCTCCCACTCTGTGGGTTGTCAATTTACTCTGCTGACTGTTCCTTTTGCCATGCAAAAGCTATTTAGTTTAATTAGGTCAGAACTATTTATCCTTGTTTTTACTGCGTTTGCTTTTGGTTTTCTGGTCATGAAATCCTTGCCTAAGCCAATGTCTAGAAAAATTTTTCCAATATTATCTTCTAGAATTTTTATAGTTTCAGGTCTTTGTTGATTTTTGTACAAGGTGAGGAATGAGGATCCAGTTTCATTCTCCTACACGTGGCTAGCCAATTATCCCAGCACCTTTTGTTGAAAAGGGTATCCTTTCCCCCGCTTTATATATTTGTTTACTTTGTCGAAGATCAGTTGGCTGTGAGCATTTGGGTTTATTTCTGGGTTCTCTATTCCATTCCATTGGTCTATATGCCTACTTTTGTACCAGCACCATGCTGTTTTGGTGACTACGGCCTTAGAGTATAGTTTGAAATTAGGTAGCATGATGCCTCCAGATTTGTTCTTTTTGCTTAGTCTTGCTTTGGTTATGCAGATTCTTTCTTGGTTCCACATGAATTTTAGAATTTTTTTTTAATACTGTGAAGAATGATGGTAGTATTTTGATAGGAATTGAATTGAATTTGTAGAATGCTTTTGGCAGTATGGTCATTTTCACAATATTGATTCTACCCATCCATGAGCATGGGATGTGTTTCCATTTGTTTGTGTCGTCTATGATTTCTTTCAGCAGTGTTTTGTAGTTTTCCTTGTAGAGGTCTTTTAACTCCTTGGTTAGGTATATTCCTAAGTTTTGTTTTGTTTTTGTTTTTGTTTTCATTTTTTGCAGCTATTGTAAAAGGGATTGAGTTCTTGATTTCATTCTCCTCTTGGTCGCTGTTGGTGTATAGAAGAGCGACTGATTTGTGTACATTAATCTTTTATCCAGAAACTTTGCTGAATTCTTTTATCAATTCTAGGAGCTTTCTGGAGGAGTCCTTAGGGTTTTCAAGGTAAACGATCATATTGTCAGCAAACAGTGACAGTTTGACCTCCTCTTTACCGATTTGGATGCCCTTTATTTCTTTCTCTTGTCTGACTGCTCTGGACTTCTAGTACTACGTTAAAGAGGAGTGGTGAGAGTGGACATCCTTGTCTTGTTCCCGGTCTCAGAGGGAATGCTTTCAGCTTTTCCTAATTCAATATTATGTTGGCTGTGGGTTTGTCATAGATGGCTTTTATTACATTAAAGTATGTCCCTTGTGTGCCAATTTTTCTGAGCATTTTAATCATAAAGGTATGCTGGATTTTGTCAAATGCTTTTTCTGCATCTATTGAAATGATCATGTAATTTTTTTTTTTTTGAGACAGAGTCTTGCTCTGTCATCCAGGCTGGAGTGCAATGGCGTGATCTCAGCTACCTGCAAACTCTGCCTCCTGGGCTCAAGCAATTCTCCTGTCTCAGCTTCCGGGGAGCTGGGACTATGGTCACCTGCCACCATGCCCGGCTAATTTTTGTATCTTTAGTAAATGGGGTTTCATCTTTTGGTCAAGCTGGTCTTGAACTCCTGACCTTAAGTGATCCACCCTCCTCAGCTTCCCAAAGTGCTGGGATTTACAGGCATGAGCCACTGCACCCAGCCATTATTTTTGTTTTAATTCTGCTTATGTGGTGTATCATGTTTATTGACTTGTGTATGTTAAACCATGCGTGCATCCCTGGTATGAAACCCACTTGATCATGGTGGATTCTTTTTGATACGTTGTTGGATTCAGTTAGCTTTTGTTAAGAATTTTAGCATCTATGTTCATCAAAGATAGTTTTCTTTTTTGGTTACATCCTTTCCTGGTTTTGGTATTAGGGTGATACTGGCTTCATAGAATGAATTAGGGAGGGTTCTTTCTTTCTCTATCTTGTGGAACAGTGTCAAAAGGATTGGTACCAATTCTTCTTTGACTGTCTGGTAGAATTCTCCTGTGAATCTGTCTGGTCCTGGACTTAATTTTGTCAGTAATTTTTAAATTACCATTCCAATCTCACTGCTTGTTATTGGTCTGTTCAGGGTATCTAATTTTTCTTAATTGAAGCTAGGAGGGTTATATTTTTCTAGGAATTTATCCATCTCTTCTAGGTTATCCAGTTTATGTACACAGAGGTGCTCATAGTAGCCTTGAGTGATCTTTTGTATTTCAGTGGTGTCAGTTGTAATACCTCCTGTTTTGTTTCTTAGTGAGGTTATTTGGATTTTCTCTCTTCTTTTCTTGGTTAACCTTGCCAATGGTCTATCAATTTGATTTATCTTTTCAAAGAACAGCTCTTTGTTTCATTTATCTTTTATATTATTTTTGTTTCAATTTCATTCTGCTCTGATCTTCGTTATTTCTTTTCTTTGGCTGAGTTTGGATTTGGTTTCTTCTTGTTTCTCTAGTTCCTTAAGGTATGACCTTAGATTGCCTGTTTGTGCTTTTTCAGTCTTTTTAATGTAGGTGTTTAGGGCTATGAACTTTCCTCTTAGCACCACCTTTGTTGTATTCCAGAGGTTTTGATAGGTTGTGTCATTATTGTAGTTCAGTTTGAATAATTTTTTAATTTCCATCTTCATTTTGTTTTTGACCCAACGCTTATTCAGTGGCAGGTTATTTAATTTCCATGTATTTGAATTGCTTTGAGGGTTCCTTTTGGAGTTGATTTCCAATTTTATTCCACTGTGGTCTGAGCAAGTGCTTGATACAATTTCAATTTTCTTAAATTTATTGAGGCTCGCTTTATGGCCTATCATATGGTCTATCTTGGAGAAAGTTCCATGTGCTATTGAATAGAATGTGTATTCTGCAGTTGTTGAATGAAATGTTCTGTATATATTTGTTAAGTCCATTTGTTCCAAGGTATAGTTTAGATACATTGTTTCTTTGTTGACTTTCTGTCTTGATGACCTGTCCAGTGCTGTCAGTGGAGTATTGAAGTCCTCCACTATTATTGTGTTGCTGCCTATCTCATTTCTTAGGTCTATTAGTAATTGTTTTATAAATTTGGGATCTCCAGCGTTAGGTGCACATATGTTTAGGATTATAATATTTTCCTATTGGATAAGGTCTTTTACCATTATATAATGTTCCTCTTTGTCTCTTTTAACCACGGTTGCTTTGAAGTTTGTTTTGCCTGATATAAGAATAGCTACCCCTGCTTGCTTTTGATGTCCATTTGCATGAAATGCCTTTTTCCACCCCTTTACTTTAAGTTTATGTGAGTCCTTAAGCTAGTGTATGTCACCTTAAGCTAAGTTTATGTTACCTTAAGTGAGGTGAGTCTCCTGAAGGCAGCAGATAGTTGGTTGGTGAGTTCTTATCCAGTGGAGCATTTAGGCCATTTACATTCAATATTAGTATTAAAATGTGAGGTATCTTTGCATTCATCATGCTCTTTGTTGCCTGTGTACTTTGGTTTTTTTGTTTTTTGTTTTTGCTTTTTAACTTGTATTTTTGTTTTATAGGTCCTGTGTAATTTATGCTTTAGAGAGATTCTGTTTTGATGTGTTTCCAGGATTTTTTTCAAGATTTAGGGCTCCTTTTAGCAGTTCCTGTAGTGGTGGCTTGGTAATGGAGAATTCTCTCAGCATTTGTTTGTCTGAAAAAGACTGTATCTTTCCTTCATATATGATGCTTAGTTTCACTGGATACAAAATTCTTGACTGATAATTGTTTTGTTTGAGGAGGCTGAAGATAGGGCCCCAATCCCTTCTAGCTTATAGGGTTTCTGCCAAGAAATCTGCTCTTAATCTGATAGATTTTCCTTTAGAGGTTACCTGGTGCTTGTGTCTTACAGCTCTTAAGATTATTTTCTTCATCTTAATTTTGGATAACCTGATGAAATGTGCTTACATGAAGATCTTTTTCTGATGAATTTCCCAGTTATTCTTTGTGCTTCTTGTATTTGGATGTCTAGGTCTCTAGCAAGGCCAGGGAAATGTTCCTCAATTGTTCCCCCAAATAAGTTTTCTAAGCTTTCAGAATTCTCTTCTTCCTCAAGAACACCAATTATTCTTAGGTTTGGTCATTTAACATAATCTCAGACTTCTTGGAGACTTTGTTTATATTTTCTGGGTTTTTTTCTTTTTTTCTTTCTTTTTTTTTTTTGAGATGCTCTTGCTCTGTCACCCAGGCTGGAGTGCGGTGACATGATCTCGGCTCACTGCAACCTCCACCTCCCAGGTTCAAGCAATTCTTCTGCCTCAGTCTCCCAAGTACCTGGGACTACAGGTGCGTGCCCCCATGCCTAGCTAATTTTTGTATTTTTAGTAAAGATGGGATTTCACCATATTGGCCAGGTGGGTCTCAAACTCCTGGCCTCGTGATCTGTCCGCCTCAGTCTCCCGAAGTGCTGGGATTACAGGTGTGAGCCACTGCACCTAGCCCCTGTTTATATTGTCTTATTCTTTTTTCTTTGTCTTTGTTGGATTGGGTTAATTCAAAGACTTTGTCTTTGAGCTCTGAATTTCTTTCTGCTACTTGTTCAATTCTATTGCTAAGACATCCCAGAGCATTTCATATTGCTAAAAGTGTGTCCAAAGTTTCCTGAATTTTTTATTGTTTTATCTTTAAGTTATCTATTTCCTTCAATATTTCTCCCTTCACTTCTTGTATCATTTTTTGGATTTCCTTGCATTGGGCTTTACCTTTCTCTGGTCTCTCCCTGATTAGCTTAATAGCTAACCTCCTGAATTTTTCTTTCTTTTTTTTTTTTTTTTTTTTTCAGGTAAATCGGGGATTTCTTCTTGGTTTGGATCCATCGCTGGTGAACTAGTGTGATTTTTGGGGGGTGTTGAAGAGCCTTGTTTTGTCATATTACCGCAATTGGTTTTCTGGTTCCTTCTCGTTTGGGTAGGCTCTGTCAGAGGGAAGGTCTAGGGCTAAAGGCTGTTGTTCAGATTCTTTTTTCTCACGAGGTGTTCCCTTGATGTAGTACACTCTCCCTTGTCCTATGGATGTGGCTTCCTGTGAGCCTAACTGCAGTGATTGTTGTCTCTCTTCTGAGTCTAGCCACCCAGCAAGTCTACCGAGCTCCAGGCTGGTACTGGGGGTTGTCTGCACAGAGTCCTATGATGTGAACTGTCTATTGGTCTCTCAACCATGGATGCCCTCCTCCCAGCTGCGATGCCAGTGCCTGTTCCAGTGGAGGGGGGCCCGCATGCAATGGACGCCGTGAGGTTTCTTAGCTTTGGTGGTTTAATGCTCTATTTTTGTGCTGGTTGGCCTCCTGCCAGAAGATGGAACTTTCTAGAGAGCATCAGCTGTGGTAGTATGAGGAGAAACCAGTGGTGGGCAGTGCCCTAAAATTCCCAAGGTTATATGCTCTTTCTCTTCTGCTACCAGAGTGGGTAGGGAAAGACCATCAGGTGGGGGCAGGGCTAGGCATGTCTGAACTCAGACTCTACTTGGGCAGGTCTTGCTGGAGCTGCTGTGGGGGATGGGGGTGAGATTCACAGGTCACTGGAGTTGTGTACCTAAGAGAATTATGACTGCCTCTGCTGAGTCATGCAGGTTGGCAGGGAAGTAGGAGAAAGCCAGCAGTCACAGGCCTCATCCAGCTCCCACACAAACCAAAGGGCTGGTCTCACTCCCAACGTGCTGCCCCCAGTCCCTTTCCAGTTGGAGGGCAGAGAGTGGAGAGCCATACAGGCTTGAAAACCTTCCCCAGGCCACCCTTCTCCCAGCTGCGAAAGAAAGGGCTTGGTTCCTCCCCAGCCTGTGGAGTCTGCACACCAGATGTGCACTCTCCCCCGAGTTCTAGCCAGGAGGCTTCTCACCCCGTTCAAATTGTTAGAGTTCAGCTAGAGATTTCCTTCTCCCTGTGGAGTTTTACCCCCTGCTCCTCTCCTGTTGGATCCCTGTGGTGCCAGGCAGGAATGGGCTGCTTAGGGAGCCAGTGAGCTCCCAGGACCTTTCTGCTACTTCCTCTACCCCTGTATTTCTCTCCACTCTCCAAATTGACTCAGCTCCAGGTAAAGTTGCAAACTTCTCCCGCTAACAGACCTTCAGCTTCTCCAGTGGGAGTGTGTGTTCAGGAGAGGAGGGTCTCCCTTCCCCACTTCCAAAGTTGGGGCACTCACAGTTTTGCGGGGGAGGGGGAGTCTCCCGGGTCCTGCGGGAGTAGTCTGCTTCCTTCAGAGGGTTTGTGGGTCCCCTCGGATTGCTGATTTGTTCTTGCAGTCAATCTGGAGCTAAAATTCACAATGCGAGCCCCGCAAGCTGCTCTGTCTAGAGTTGCAATCTAGTCCTGCCTCCCGTCCTCCATGACGATCCAAACAGTCAGAAAAGAAAGGTGGTCTTAAATTTTTCTACAGGACTTATCTAATATATAATTCTATAAACATTTACAAGTAGATTAATAATTAAATTATTCACCCTACCGCTACTAATAGAATATTTGTTGGGATTTTAGTTCTTAAAATTAAATGCCTTCATTTATCCTTTCTTCCTTCTTTTCCTTCTTCACCATATATTTACTTTAGCTGCATGGACAGTTTGGCAACAACCTTAGAACAAATATGAATCTGGTGGGTATAAGAGAAAGTCACATAGTTTTGTGACCAAGCCCTACCTAAGACAAGCCCATGAAAAAGAAATGAAATATATGTGAGGTGTGGAGAAGGCTCCTAAAGAACCAGCCCATCTGCCTTTTCAGACACCCAGTCTCAAATGTAAAATCACTGTGAGACCCATTGATTCAGGGATGACAGTATACTTGGCACTAGGCAGGATTCTGAGGACACAGTGCCTGCCTAATAGAAGATCGGAGGCTGGACAGAAGACAGATCTAGAATCAACAATTACAGAGCCATTTGACTAGAGTTGTAGTATGCATCAGATGCAGTGGCTATGAAAGAGTTTTCACCCTTTAATTAAAAGGTTCTCTTATTCTGGTGTATTAACATGTACCACATATAAATATTTGCTGGCAAGCCGGGTGCGGTGGCTCACGCCTGTAATTCTAGCACTTTGGGAGGCCAAGGCAGGAGGGTCACGAGGTCAAGAGATCGAGACCATTCTGGCCAACATGATGAAATCCCATCTCTACTAAAAAATACAAAAATTAGGTGGGTGTGGTGGCACATGCCTATAGTTCCAGCTACTCGGGAGGCGGAGGCAGGAGAATCGCTTGAACCTGGGAGGTGGAGGTTGCAGTGAGCTGAGATCGCACCACCGCACTCCAGCCTGGCGACAGAGTGAGACTCCATCTCAAAAAAATAAATAAATAAATATTTGCTGACATAAAGTACAGATGACAAAAGATCCATATGATATACCCAGACCATCTTTTCCACCATTGCATCCCAGTGAGCTTTAACTTATCAAATCCTCACATCAGCGCCAAGTTGCAGATCACTACCATCCCATGCCCTCTAATATTTAATCTCATTTTCCACCTTTAGTTTCCAAACCAACATGGACTTTGTCAGACACCTTCCAGTTTAGGTTGAAGGTCGTCACCTGGTCATTTAGATTGCTGTGTTCTCAATATAATAGAGGCATACGGCTAATGTGTCCTTAATTGTGTTATTTTGTTGTGCTCTGTTGCTATCGCATCTCCTGAATTTTCTTCAGCCAATTGCTGTCAAGTGCATTTAATGTCTTCTATCTCATTTTAGCTCATTGCCAATATTTACCTCCCCATAGAGTCAATATTCTGCTGTAGAAATATTTTACACTGGTACAAAGATTCACTCTGTGATACTTTCTTGAAAGTGAAGCTATTCCTTTCTGGAAGGCCTGCACAGCCATTGTAAGAGCTGATTTCTTTTAGCTTTTCAGTGTATAGCAACATTCTTTATTCAGTATGTCACCGTTCCTATGTTACACTTAATTACATGATAATGTAGACAGTGCCACTGTATTCTGGGAAAATAGGTTACTGTAGATGTCAGCAACAAGTGGCAGAGCCCACAGACAATGTTGTTTACTCACCCTCCAGTCAATAAAAAATACACCTAAGATCTTAATAGAAAGATCTTAAGATATGAATGAAAGATCCAAAATCTCTGTACTCCTGTATAATGAAATGCTTTTTCCCTGAATGCACTATATTTACTGTAGTTTCAAGTTTCCTCTTCCTTCTCACAAAATGAGGTAAGAACCATTTTTAATATCCTTGGTCTATAATACAATTGAAATGCTTCATATAGAAATTAAAGAACACTGTGATTGTACTTAGTGTATACTTTTCTAATTTTTTACATTATGAAATTGGTTATATGGTTTTACAAAATCAGTTGTATGGTTATATGGTTTTTTTTAACCATAGAAACTGAACAAGTTACCTCCTACCTCCCGGACACAATTTACCTTTTTTTTATCTATTTAATTTTTTTTTAGTGTATTGTTTCCACATGTTTCAAGCATTAGTTTTAAGATATAATTTGTGATTTGAATCTTTTAGGTTAGATAACATCTATATTTTCAGTGAAAATCCTAAATGTACTAAGAAGTGAAGCATTTTTTCAAAACTTGATATAGCTTACTCCAGATCATGATTTTTATAATTTTAGCTATTCAGGGAAAACATTACCAACTTACAAAAAAATAGCACAGCGTTTCATTATGAAATTTGTAGTGCATCAATACCAAACTTCTCCACTAAGATTTTTCAAAGGTGTGTAGGCACCAAATTTCTCCACAAAGGTTTTAAAGAGGATATTAGAAGTGGACTTAGAATGCAAGGTGGCAGCTGGTCAGACACGACAGACTTGAACAAATGTGCCAACAAAGCCCTTATGGTTTATTGGGTAATTATGGGAAGTGGCATTGGTGCCAGCCAATCAGATTCCTGGGCAGCTACTTCTAAACCCACTTACTCTTAAAGTAGATCATTAAAAATGCACTTTGGTGGAGAAGCTTTTCTCCTACTCAACATAAATAGTCTATTTGCAAAGTTAGTCATTTGGTCTAAATGCAGCACATCAGTGCTGGTACAGTGAACAACCACCTCTATATTACACAATCATCTCCGTTAAAGGCATTTCAGAGTGAAGCTTTCAAACATGAGAGAAACGAATGGACCTTCCACGGGCATGCCCCCATCCATTCCTGTCCATAAAACCACATATTGACACACAAAAAGCGAGTTCATTCCATTTGTTTCCAGAGTTCTAAAAATTTCACTCCAGAGCTCCGATGTACAGTACAAGTTGAAACACAGTTTTTAAAATACCAAACAGAGGACAAATTTTTTAACTTGAAAAGACAAATGTTAATTCCTGGAAGCTGGTTAAGTCCATCTCCTCCTGCCAAACCACTAAACAAAGAGGTGATAACTGAAAAGCCTTCCCCGCCCCCAACCAAAAAAAAAAAAAATCACCCCAGAAGATTAGAACTTTTCCTTAATGACCTGGAGGTATATATTCTTAAATATGCAATCACTCATTTACCAAAACTTACAAAAGCTGAGTTGACTCCAAATACTGTCTTGGGGGAAAAGGGGGATTGGAACACATCAAGCATATCATGAAGATTTTAGCCCAGGACTGGGAAATTGTTTTAGGGTTACTATGGGATTTACATGGATTTAAATTTTATTTTCTAATATGACGCTTACCTTCATTTCCAGAAGTCAGTAGACATCTAATCCTGGAAGTCAAGCTTCCAACCAAATATTTTAGTCCCAGAAGAAGTATAGGCATGAAGGACTGGAAAGCTCTGCCAATAAAATCTGACTCATAACCAGGGGTGATGGTGATGTTCCAAATAGTTAATAACTAGGACACTGGCCAACCATTATGGATTCCGGATGTCACTGCCCTGGAGTAGGGTCTGAGATCCCTTTGTAGGGAGTTCCAAGGAAGCCTTTGGATTAGAGGCCAAATTAGCCCAGGCAGCAGAGGGGGTACCCAGGGTCTCAAGAAAGGGACCATTTACTGATCAATTTAGACATTTTTCAATATTTTAACCATTAGTGTGGACATACCTGCGCATACTGGCTGCAAATCAGTTTTGCACCTACCTATGTGGAAACATCCATTTTAAAAGGAGCATTTTAAAAGGATACTGGTGACTCACATTGAAAACGTAGATGCTGGCCAGATGCAGTGGCTCACATCTGTAATCCCAGCATTTTGGAAGGCCAAGGTGGGAGGATTGCTTGAGGTCAGTAGGTCAAGACCAACCTGGGCAATATAGCAAGACCCTGTTGCTACTTAAAAAAAAGAAAAAGAAAGAAAGATGAAGGAAAGAGAAAAGAAAGAAAGAAAGAAAGAAAGAAAGAAAGAAAGAAAGAAAGAAAGAAAGAAAGAAAGAAAGAAAGAAAGAAAGAAAGGAAGGAAGGAAGGAAGGAAGGAAGGAAGGAAGGAAGGAAGGAAGGAAGGAAGGAAGGAAGGAAGGAAGGAAGGAAGGGGAGGAAGAAGAAGGAGGCAGCAAAAAATAAAAAATAGAAAAGAAAAGAAAATGCAGATGCTGATCAAATACACCTGAGGTATTCCCCTCAGAACACGAGAAGGAAGGTAGGAGGGCAAGAAAGGAAAGAAAGGAAGAGACAAGTTCAGAAATAGCCCTGACCTATCACAACAACTAAAGGATTTAGCACTGTGTACCTTAAGGAAAAGGAATCAACAGTGACTAGAAGGGAAATCTTCACCAAAAAGGGGCTCAAGGAGGTAAAAGGTAGCCTTTTCTCAAGCTGACAGGAATAACAAGTGTGCAGACCTCCGGGAGCAATGAAGTAGGTGCTGGTTTCCATCAGCATCCTAAATCCAATTTGAAACCATCATTCCATCTTCAAAGTAACAGATGAAAAAGTTTACACTGAAGACAAAGCACCTGAAGTGGAATCACATCATCAACCTGAAGCTGATGAGGCACTGCATGGATTTTCTATTACATTTCTACAGACTGAACATCTGTCTTAGAGTGAGCTTATTCAGCCTCAACCAAAAGCTTTCATATGCAGGCATAGTCATCTGAAAGATACTCTGAGGAGACAAGGCAGACCATTGGGAAATAGTTTTAACTCATGAAAGCTTATCCTGAATAAGAAAAACCACCCAGATGAAGCAGCATGAGAAAGCAGCTATGGCCCAGCAACCAGATTCTTTTAAAGGATGAGCCCCTTTACACCATTGCTTGAGGAAAATGACCTTCCCCTTTCTGAAGCAAACCCAGGTATCAATGGGTAACTGACTTATTAAAAGCACAAAACACTATCATGGAGGCAGAAGAAAATTCATGTACTTCCATTTTCACACAATAGGCGTCAGTAAATGTTGACCAAAAGAGTAAAAGAGCAAATATATCCAGCTCAAATTGTTGTGTTATTCTGAAGGTAGAGAGTTACGACTTAAAATCCCTTCCCTGAAAACAGTGATGAGGGTAAGATCTACAGATAATGGATCAGGCAAAGATTCAGTATCAGCCCTGGCAGACCTTTCTTCCAGAAACCCTTAGGGAGGCCTCATAACATCTTGGAGCTCAACAGATTCGGGAAGCCATGACAGCATATCACAGGATATATCACTCTCTTCCATTTTGAAGTGTCAGCCTTTTCTTTGGGCTCTTCTACAAAGAAACACAAATTGCAAATTACTACCTTCTCCAAAACAGTTTCCCCTCAGCCTCACCATGAATAAGCAAATTGAATCCCATGTCTTAATTCTCCCCCAAGGAGATCTAAAGAAAATCTAAGCATCAAAGAAAAGACAATTTGAAGCAACCCTAACTTAAAGCTGTGCCTTCTTTCTCTGGGGAATTTTGATAGACAAGCTTCCAGATCTTAAGTTCTGAAACATTTTTGCAAATGATGTGGATGTGGAGGAAAATCTGTTGTGCTCTGTCATCTGCCCTTAAAGCTCTGCTTCTAGCCACTTGATCACAATCAGTCTCCTTGAGAGGCTGATAGACATATCTCAAAGCAGTGGCATGGTGCATTTCACAGAAAGCCTCTCCCTGGAAGGCAGAGCTCCTTGGAATGGTATCACTTTGGCCAGAAACCTTCATTTCCTGCAGTGCAGCATCCATCCAAGAAATGCTCTCTCCAGGACCAATATTGCCAAGAATAATACAGACAAACGTGTTGGCATTCACAAACTTTGAAGGTAGCCCAGAAACTGAGATGCTCAGCCCACTCACAACAGAAAAAGACATGCTCCCCTAATTTTTGGTCTAGATTAACTATCACATATCTGAGAGGTCTAGCTAGGCCACTATTGGTGAGAAAAGCCTGGCACAAGAAATTACTTTCTTTGAAAAAAAAAAAAAAGTGGCTCATGCTTAGGAATTGGAGACTTGGGCAAAATCAGATTCTACTTAGAAGTGTACCTCTCAACGGTGTCAATGATGGTGGTGTAGATCCTGCCAGTGTCTCTGTTGTACCTTGTGACTGAAGTGCAGCACTAAGGAAAAGGATCTCCAATAGGTCAACTGAAACTAATTGACTGCCCTCAGTCTAGATCCAGTGGAATTCACACATTTGATAAAGCTGACTTGAAGTTTATCTCAGCCAACTTCCAAATGCCCTTGGGCTACAGAGAATGGAAGTGTGACTGTCATGGTCCCCTTCCTGAACACCTGTCCCTCAGCCTTTTTAACAAGGAAAGGAAATATGCAGAAGCTACAAGAGTTTTGTTTTTTTGTTTTTTGTTTTGAGACGGAGTCTCACTCTGTCACACAGGCTGGAGTATAGAAGTGCAATCTCCACTGTACTCTGCCTCCCTGGTTCAAGCAATTCTCCTGCTTCAGCCTTCCGAGTAGCTGAGACTACAGGCGCACACCACCACACCCAGCTAATTTTTGTATTTTTAGTAAAGTTGGGGTTTCACTGTGTCAGCCAGGGTGGTCTCAAACTCCTGACCTCAGGTGATCCACCCACCTCAGCCTCCCAAAGTGTTGGGATTAGAGGTGTGAGCCACCACACTCGGCCTTACAAGAGATTTAAATATTGACAGGTACTGTTATACTCCCTCCAATTTTGTGCCAGGAAATCTTAGAATTTTCTAAACCCCTTTTCACCTTTCTAGGTAACCAGAAATCCCTCAAAATCCTAGATCTCTTTAGTACTTACATACTCTTCTGGCTAAAATACTTCTTACTATAAAAAGAGGGACCATTCTCTTACATGATAATTTTATTTCAGAACATTTCTGTATTTTATTCTATAAATATTCCCTAAGTTCTAAGTGCATTGATACAGTTGGCTAATAGTTTAGCTTGTAAGCCTATTAGTAACTGAATTAATGCGATTTCATAAGTGACCAATTTATATTCTAGAAATAATTCACTGTCCTGGACTACTTTAGGCAACTACATTCCCATGCACTAGGCTGAGCTTCATAAGCAAAATTTGCAGATGTTTTATAGCAAGGTTTGAGTTGAAGAAGAAGAGTGGCAGACACCCTGGAAAAAATAATGTTAGACATCGAATCACAAGGCCATCAAGAGGCAGAGTAAAATTAAGAAAGATGGGCAAGGAGAAAATATCTAAATACCTTTTAAATGAGATTTGAAAAAGAGATGGTGGGGCAATGAGGTATAAAGATAAGACAAAGGCAAACTTCCAGATTTCCAGATAAACAAGCAGACATCATTCACACCCAATGAACTAGTGATGCAGAGAGGCCATCAGACCTCACATGGAGCAATGCTTCCCCCTTGCACGTTAATTATAGGAGGAGGTCTATTCCTTGTCTAGTGTATAGCTAGTTAGATTTCTAGTTTTCCATCTCACTGCTCTAAGGAATCATTTATGTTGGCTCAAGCCACCAGAGACTAATGGATATTCCCCACTCCATAAACCAGCCGCCACATTCACGTGTTTCTATGGAGAGGCTGGGGAGGAGGACACGTATGTGTGGTTTTCTACATAACCAAAACTACCATCAACGCTGATGGTGATACACTCCCATGTAAACCAAGTAGACACATATTTCTAAAATGCTGGTCACCTTAATACGTAGGCAAATATTTGTCTGATCAGGTAGTGAGTTTTCTACAAAGCTGCACCAAGAATGAGAAAGAAACTCCAAGCTTCAGTGGGACCAATCCCTGTGTAACAGTAAATTTTTTAAAAACCTGCTTTGGTCTTTAGATCTGCTAAGGTTCCTAGAACAATGAAACATAACTGGCTTCCTAGGTCCCACATTGGATTAGATAGTCAAAGAGATTGTTTATGACTCCTTCTTTCTATCAAAAATGCCAATTTTCGACCATATTACTATTTGCGGTAACTCCATCAAGGAAACTTTTTATTAATACTCAGACATTCTAATCTTAAAAGATTTCAAGTAACACCAAAGGAATAGACAGAGGAAAATAAGCAAAACAACCAGTTTATTTTCATCATGCTTAAAAATGTCTGAAAGAATATTGAAATTATGGATATAGTTTCTTTTGGCTTTGACCAGCTGAAAAGTTTAATCACTGATTAAAGCTGAGATATCATATTCAACCCAAGATACCAGGCACTCAGTGACACTGTCTTCTATTTAATTAAGTAGACCATTCACATTTAAATATAAAGAAAATAAATATATATATATATGAGAAAACATGAAAAATTGAATTGAGAAAACATGAAAGAATGAATCATATTATTTTGAATTAACTCCCAAGTCCCATGAAATTAGCACCAGAATAAAAGGAATTATTGGTAATTCTAGCTTTAATTTTAAAAAATTCACATTCCTGTCCTTGTGGCTTTTTGGTTGATATGTATTTGTGGGTGGTGGGGGGGGGTGTTTTGTTTGTTTATTTGTTTGGTTTTTCTGCCAGGACCTGGCTCTGTTGCCCAGGCTGGAGTGCAGTGTCACAGTCACATACTTCACTGCAGCCTCAGATTCTTGGGCTCAAGCAGTCCTCCCATGTCACTGTCCCAAGTAGCTGGGACTACAGGTATGTGCCAGCACAGACAGATTATTCATTTATTTATTTTTTTGTAATTTATTTACTTTTTATAGACAGGGTCTTGCTATGTTGCCCAGGCTGGTCTCAAACTCCTGGCCTCAAATGATCCCTCGCCTTAGCCTCCCAAAGTGCCGGAATTACAGGCGTGAGCCACCACAGCTGTCCCTTGCTTGTCTTCTGTTGTGTGTTTTTTGTTGTAGTTGTTCTCCACTGAGCTTCAGAAAATTCAAGGATGATGATGGCTGAAAATTTTGCTCTGTAGCCTAGAACCTAGAGGTTGGCATAACCAAATTTACATGGCAAATATAAAAGTCCAGTTGCAGGGGCCCTCTGACATACTCAGGCTACTTTTGTAATTTCCAATTCAGGAATAGCCGGTTAATCTCAGTTTAAAACATTTAACTTACCTACTGTAGAGCAAACCTAAATGCTGTTATGAAATAAAATGAATCTAAACCATTTCTGTGTCTGAATCAACATGAAAGGAGTTGTATCTGCCTGAACAAGTATCCTCTAAAATTCATGGAGAGTCATTTGCCCAACACTGTGGAGAAATCGCCATTGTTTTGGGTGGCGAGTGGAAGTGACAGATGGCACTTAACATTTCTGTTTTTAATAAAATTCTTTGTGAACAAGTCCTCATTTTTAAGGAGACATAATCTCTCCTTTTTCTTGTTTTTCTCCTAAAAACAATAAATGACAATTTCACTTTTTAGCCCCTCTCTAACTCTTAAAGAAAGCTGCAAGATGGAAACCATGAGGATAAAAGCTTCATGGTAGCTGTGAAAAACAGCAATCTTGTAGCTACTGGAGGGAACAATGTGTGCTTGGAGCTCCCACAGAAGCTTCATCCGCAGACACTTGTTACTATTTGACCTTCTGAGAGCTGACTGAAAAGTTCCACTCTTGGGCTTGTCTTTATGTGACATGACTCAGAGCTCACTCTGTGCAAGCAGCCCTATCTACAAGACATTTGTCAAAAACAATCAATGCCAATTGTTTAACATTGTGGCTGCCTGAGGCAGCATTGCAACTGTGGCTAAAAAGAGGCTGACCAAGAAAACCTAAAAGGAAAAATCAGGAAAAGAGATGCCCATAAAGACTTTGAAAAACATAAAATATTCCTGAGAGTCAAGAAAGTCATGTAAATGAGCAGGGCTATGTGCATAAACCAGGACTGTGCACGTGCCCAGAAAGATCTAAGAAAACCATGATCTCTCACCCCTGCTGACCTTGAGGCCCTCCTCATGCAGAAAGTGGAGGCTAAGGCAGACTTGTAAATAACCTCTCATGGCATCAAGGGTGTTCTCCAACACAAACACAAATACACACACACACACACACACACAAAGAGAGATCTTCAGCAAAGGCTGAGAGCCTTATTGGCTCAAAGTAATTAAGTAAATCTCTGTCTAATCATTAGCTGATCACTAAGCTAATCAAGCAGAGACTTCAGTGGCCACGTATACCCTTATAGACTTTACACAGACTTTACAGAATACGAGCCCAGAAACATCACTTAATAAATAAACCAACAGAAACAACAAAAACTCTTGAGGGATGGGAGAGGAGTGAAGAGGAATGTGATTTCCAAATCTGTCACATTATATAATTTCAATTGCCAGAGTTCAACAACAACAAAAAGCTACAAGATATGCAAAGAATAGGAAAGTATGACATATGTTTTTAAAAATCAGTAATAGATGCTAAGGAAGCCCAGATGATGGACTTAATAGACCGAGACTTTAAAATACATTTTCCTGAATTACATGATAACAACGTAATTATAAGAGTTCTTAAAAGCAGGAGGTAGAACAAAAGAAGTGGTCAGAGTGATGCAATGTGAGAAGGACTCAATCTCCTGTTGTTGGCTTTGATGATGAAAGAAAGAAGCCAAAAGCCAAGGAATGTGGGCAGCCTCTAGAGGCTGAAAAAAATGCAAGGAACCAGATTCTCCCATGAGCCCTGTCAGGCTGCTGACACTTTGATTACAGCCCAGTGAGACCTGTGTCAGATGCCTAACCTTCTGACCCACAGATGATAAATTCGTATTGTTTTACACCACTAAGTGTGTGGTAACCTGTTACAGCAACAACAGAAAACCTATTATGAATAAACCAGGCACAGAAAGACAAACATCACATGTTCTCACTCACGTGGGAGCTGAAAAAGCTGATCTCATGGAAGTTAAGAGTAGAATGATGGCTACCAGAGGCTGGGAAGGATGTGAGTTGGTTAATGGGTACCAACACACAGTTAAATAAAAGGCACAAATTCTATTCAATAGCACATGAGGGTGACTATAGTTAACAATAATTTATTATATATTTCAAAATAGCTAGAAGATTTGAAATACTCCCAACTCAAAGAAATGATAAGCATTTGAGGTGATGGATATCCCAAATACCCTGATTTGATCACTACACATTACATGCATGTATCAAAAGATCATGTGCACCCCATTAATACATACAATCATTATGTATCAATAAAAAATTTTAAGTAAAAAGTAAAATTAATTTTGCTGATATATTTTATGGCAGGGCTCATACCTGTAATCCCAGCACTCTGGGAGGCTAAAGCAGGCAGATCACTTGAGCCCAGGAGTTCGAGACCAGCCTGGGCAACATGGCGAAATCCAGTCTCTACAAAAAATACAAAAATTAGCCAGACATGGTGGTGCACACCTGTGATCTCAGATACTCGGGAGGCTGAGGTGGGAGGATCACCTGAGTCAGGGAGGTCGAGGCCACAGGGAGCTATGATCTGTGCCACTGCATTCCAGCCTGGGCAACAGAGTGAGACCTCATCTCAAAAAATACACATATATTTTGTATTTTACCCAATATATCAAAAATATGATTTCAATAATTGATATAAAAATGATTAAAGCAATATTTTACATTTTTAAAAGCCAATTACAGATTTTGTTTATGAGAATGGGGTACTGATATAACAAATACCTGAAAATGTGGAAGTGACTTTTGACTTGGGCGTGGACAAAGGCTGGAAACATTTTGAGGAGAACGATAGAAAAATCCTAGATTGCCATGAACAGACTGAGAGTCTATTCAAGAAATAAGGACATTAATGACGCTGCTGATGAAGTCTGAGAAGGAAATAAGGGAGCATGGCAGCATCTTAGAAAGTCGCTCAGTAGGCTGGGCACAGTGGCTCACGCCTGTAATCCCAGCACTTTGGGAAGCAGAGGTGTGTGGATCATCTGAGGTCAGGAGTTCACCGTAGGCCTGGCTAACATGGTGAAACCCCATCTCTACAAAAATACAAAAAGTAGCCGGTCATAATGGCGGGTGCCTGTAATCCCAGTTACTCAGGAGGTTGAGGCAGGAGAATCGCTTGAACCCAGGAGGCGATGGTTGCAGTGAGCCAAGATCGTGCCATTGCACTCCAGCCTAGGCAACAGAGCAAGACTCCGTCTCAAAAAAAGAAAAGAAAAGAAAGGAAAGGAAAGGAAAAGAAAAGAAAAGAAAAGAACAGAACAGAAAAGAGTCGCTCAGTAATCATTAACAGACTGTTGGTAGGGTTAGGGGAAAAACTGCTCAGCAAAAATGTAACCAGTTAACCAGGGCTTGCTGGTTTGGGGGATTCTCAGCCTTTCTGGATTGCAACTGATGCTAAAATTTAAGACTTTCACTGGCAGGAGAGGAAAAAGAGCTGAGTATGTGGATGCATAAACTTTTGCTAATACCTCAAAACCATCAAAAGGTCAAGGTATTTAGTCATATGTCACAAAAAAGATTAAGCGTGTGACTAATAAATCTCTTCAGCCCTCTCAGGAGAAGCCAAAAATAAAGATGAGACTGTCTAAGAAACATTTTGAAAGACCTTGTTGTCTAATAGAGTGAGTCTCCAGTGCACATGATGTATACTGGAGACCTACAAGGTTCTTGGGAATTTTAAATACGAGCAGAAACATTCCCATCTTGGATCTAAAAGGACAAATAGAGTACAAAATGAAAGATGGCTGTTGGACAACCAAAAGTCTATAGGCAGGAAACTGAGAGAACGACTCAGTTGCAAAAATGTGCTACTTTTTCTGAAAAAAAAAAAAAGAGGTAACTCAGAGCTGAGAGCCTAGATAGTAGGACCCAAACTATAGAGAGGATTCTCAGACCTTGAAACCCAATAAAGTTTTCTCATTGAATTTCTTTTTTTTTTTTTTTTTTTTAGACAGATTCTTGCTCTGTTGCCCAGGCTGGAGTGCAGTGGCTTGATCTCAGCCCACTGCAAGCTCCGCCTCCCAGGTTCAAGTGATTCTCCTGCCTCAGCCTCCCAAGTAGCTAGGACTATAGGCGCCCACCACGCATGTCTAATTTGTTGTATTTTTAGTAGAGACGGGGTTTCACCATGTTAGCCTGGAGGGTCTTGATCTCCTGACCTCATGATCCGCACAACTTGTTGAATTTTTTAATTACTTGGGTCTACTGGCTCCTTTTTTTTCATTTCATGGCTTCTGTTTTTGAACAGAAATGTCTAAAACTGCTATCCTATGCCAGTCCCACTATTGCATCTTGTATGCAGATCATTTGTTTTCTAGTTTCACAGGTTGATAGATGGAGATTAATTTTGCCCCAGGATGGATTACACCAGAGCCTCACCCATACCTAATTTAGATTATTTAGATAATCAAATTTAGAATGGTTGAGCTAACAAGATGTAGATGAGATTGTGGAGTTTGGGGTGATGCTGTAATGCATTGAGAATTAAAGACATATGTCCTTGCAAAAATGGGTACAACATGTGTGAACTTTAGAAACAGTATGCTAAGTTAAAGAAGCCATACACAAAAAGTCACATAGTGTATAATTTCATTTTTGTGGAATTTCCAGAATATGCAAACACATACAGATAGAAAGTAGATTGGTGGTTGCCAGGGACTAGGGGAAGGAAATGACTGCTATGGCTATGGGGTTTCTTTTTGAGATTATGAAAATATTCTGGATTAGATAGAAATAATGGATGCACAGCTCTGTGAAAATACTGCAAACCATTGAATTGTATATTTAAAAGGATACACTTTATGGTATATGACATATTTCTTTCTTTCTTTTTTTTTTTTTTTTTTTTTTTTTTGAGATGGAGTCTTACTCTGTTACCAAGGCTCGAGTACAGTGGCACGTTCTCAGCTCACTACAACCTCTGCCTCCTTGGTTCAAGTGATTCTCCTGCCTCAGTCTCCAAAGTAGCTGGGACTATAGGCATGGGCCACCATGCCCAGCTAATTTTTGTATTTTTAGTAGAGACAGAGTGTCACTGTATTGGTCAGGCTGGTCTTGAACTCCTGACCTCATGATCCGCCCTCCTTGGCCTCCCAGAGTGCTGGGATTACAGGCGTGAGCCACCGTGCCCAGCCAACATGTTTGAACAAAGCTGTTATTTTTTAAAAAGTTATTGCTTATCAAAATGTTCTTAGATGATCATAAAAACTTTTATTTTGAGAATAAAACTTCCATTATATCTTGCTAACAACTTCTAACCTTCATAAAGAAGGACTAAAAATATGAGATTTCATTTTGTTTCTTATCAGGCTTAAAATCTAATTTTTAGTTTGTGTATATTCAAAGCCGTAAATATTGAGTTTTTCATTTTTATTCATTCATTCAAGAAACATTTGTTGAATGACTATTGTAAATTAGGCACGGGGCCATGCACAAAAATGCAGTGATAATCTTTGTCTTTAAGTAGGTTCATAAAGGATTTTTCTAAATAAACAGAAAGTAAATGTTAAGATGCCTTGAGACGGCTGGGTGCGGTGGCTCATGTCTGTAATCTCAGCACTTGGGAGGTGGAGGCAACCGGATCACCTGAGCTCAGGAGTTCGAGACCAGCCTGACCAACATGGAGAAACCCCGTCTCTACAAAAGATACAAAATTAGCTGGGCATGGTGGCGCATACCTGTAATCCTAGCTACTCAGGAGGCTGAGGCAGAATTGCTTGAACCTGGGAGGCAGAGGCTGTGGTGAAGCGAGATCACGCCATTGCACTCCAGCCTGGGCAGCAAGAGTCAAACTCCATCTCAAAAAATATATATATGCCTTGAGGTATATGTGCAAACTGCCACTATCACATCGTCCCACTTACCTTCATGTGTGCATATGTGCTCTAACTTCTCTCAGTTTTCTTCAAATTACATCAGTTCCTTAAACCCAAGTTCATGTTTCATACAAAGTTATTTCTCCAGCAATTATTTCCCTCTCTCCTGCATCATCAGTGTTCCCTAGATGTTTCCTGCTAGATTATTTCCATCACCATGCAACCTTGCAGTTATTTCTCCTTTATTCTTTTAATTTCTTTTGACTTCAATTCTCTTTTTCAGCTACTACTATTTTTCTTTCCTTCTATTTATAGTAAAACTTCTTGAAATAGTTGTTGGTACTGTGAAAGTTGTCAGAATCAAAATGGAGTTACTTGTGTTAAAAAAAAAAAAAAAAAAAAGAAAAAAGAAAAAAGAAAAAGAAAACCTGAAGAACAGCCAGGAAAGGTCATGAAGGGAGAGTTCTTATGCACAAATGCCTGACAACAAAACTATCACAAAAGACTGAAAAAAACACAACCTTGTACAAAGTCCATCACAATCTTACACACAAAAAATACTTCTTCGAGGACATATGCCCAGCAATGGCCTGTCCAATATTGGGCTGACACCACCCATGCTATTGATCTTTGCAGCCAAAGATAATTATCTCAGAGCCATTACATAATCCTCCTCTTTTTTCTTTTAAAAAGCTTTCTCTTTCTTTACCTCCCTGAATACACACAGTTTACTGTAGTATGCATATGCATTGCAATGCCCATTCCCAAATAGACATTATTTTCTTTTAGAAAGTCACCCTCTCTGTTTGCTATTTCTGATAGTACTCTGCTTCTTCCTATTTCTCCACTCTCATTTTCTCTTGAGTACGTATCAGTTTTTACTCCTACTGATTCACTGAAACTATTTAACATCACCAGTGATTCAAACACCACACGCTCTAGGTTTTACCCCTGCTTTTGACTGTTCCTTCTAAATTTCTTTTGGAGATAAAAGATAAATAGCAAGTGTTGGTGAGGATGTGGAGTAAAGGGAACACTGGTACGCTATTAGTGGGAATGCAAATTAGTACAATCCTTTCGGAAATCAGTAGGGAGGTTCCTCAAAAAATTGAAAACAGCGTTATCATATGACCCAGCAATCCTACCACTAGGTATATATTCAAAAACTATAAAAATCAGCATATCAAAGAGATATCTGCACCCCTTTGTTCATTTCAGCATTATTCACAATAGCCGATATATGAAATCAGTCTAAGTATCCATCAACAGATGAAAGAATAAACAAAATGTGGCACATATACACAATGCAGTACTAGTCAGCCTTCAAAAAGTAGGAAATCCTATCATTGGTGACAACACGGATAAACCTGACAGATACTATGTTAGGTGAAATAAGCCAGGCGCAGAAAGACAATTACTGCATTATCTTACTTACATGTGGACTCTAAAAATTCAAACTCATGGAAGCAGAGAATAGAATGATAGTTATCAGAGCCTGGGGGCTAGATGAATTAGGAAGATGTTAGTCAAATAATACAAAATTTCTGTTGAATGGGAGAAATAAACTCAGGAGATCTATTGTACGAATAATGACTATAATTCGTAATAATGTATTATATACCTAAAAATCGCTAAGAGTAGATTTTAAATGTTCTCACCACAATAAATGAGAAACGTGAGGTAATGGACATGTTAATTAGCCTTTCCACAATGTATACATAAATTAAAACATCATGTAGTATACCATAAATATGTACAATTTTTATTCATCAATTCAAAAACAAATACAATTTAAAATCAAAAAAAATAAATACATCTCTTTTGCCCCAGAGATTTTTTTTTATTCAACTCTCCTATTCTAAGGAAACTCTAGAGATTTCAATCTCCCCAGTCTTGGAATGTTGGAAAGCCCCAGAGCTCCATTCTTATTCTCTCTGTATTCATTCTCTATTTTCTCTCATCTGGTCACATGATCTTAAATACATCCTTTTGCCCCAAATGTATATCTATAACCCGAACCTCTCCCCTGAACTCCAAACCTATATATCCAACTGCCTACTTGATATCAACAATCGATGCCTAATAAGCATCTCAAGGTCAATATGTCCAAAATGAGCTCTTAAGATTCTTTCCAAAACAATTCCTTCACCTATAGTCTTCTGTATCTCACTGAAAGTAACTCTATCCTTCCAATCACTCTAGCTTAAAAACTCACCTCCCCCCTTTTTTTTCCCCCAACTCCTACATCTGGTCCTACCATCTGTGAATCCTATCAGCAGTACCTTCAAAATAAAATTAATCAAAAACTCAGGTATTTTTCATTATCCTCACTGTCCCCATTTTGATGCAACAATTGTCTCCCTTCTAGATTAGTTCAGTAACCTCCTAACTAGTCTCTCTCCTTCAGGCCCTATCGAATCAGCCTTTTTTCAACCCAGACAGATTATATTACTTTCATGCTGGAAACCTGCAAAGTGATCCAGCTCGCTCAAAGTCTTTACCATTACTTAAAAGATCCTACATGGTATGGCTCTCCATTACTTCACGTGTCTCCTCTCCGCCACTCATCCTCCCTCCAACCACACTGGCCCTCTGCAGTTCCCTGAACCCCTCAGGCACATTTCCACATCAGGACCTCGATGCTTGCTGGATCCTCTGCCTGGGATGTCCTTCTCCCAGACAGCTCCCTCACTTTATCCTTATCTTTATTCAAAATGTACCTTCTTAGTGAGGCTTCCCTGGCCACCTTATCATAGTTCAATATTCCCCAGCAATTTACATCTTTTTCCTCTTTGAGTTTTTGCACTTATCACTAGAACTATATTTGACTCCTGTGTTTTATTCATCTTGTTTCTCCCTCACTAGAGTGTAAGCTCCATGGGGACAGAAATTTTGTCCATTTTGTTCACATTGTACTCCCAATGCATGCATGAGAGAGTCAGGCTGTGTGTGTGCAAGTCACATAGTGCTCAGAAATGAGTTATTGAATGATTCATAAATGAAGGAATACAGATGTTTTTATGAAAACAATGAAGAGGGAGAATGGAGTTATCTTAAGAAAGAAAATGATAGCTTATTATTGGATACAATCATAATTTGTCTCTCATATTGTGAAGAATTCTACAACAATCCTTATTCTTACTGGTCTTTGAAGCTCCAACTCATGTTTCATCTTTTTCATGGCCTCTTCCCTGATAGACTTAGTACTCAGGGATTCTTGTCCTTGCCCATCTCCTGAACCCTTACAGTCAGCATTAACCACTTACCACTTAAAGGCCTTGTATGGTACATTAGCTGTACATGTGTATGTGTGTGGGTACACTTGCAAATTCTTTTTCCAGCCCAACTGTCATCTCTTTGAGAACATGACCCTTATCTTATACTTCTATGTATCCCTCTCTTCCCTCCACTGAGAACTCTTGTAATTCTGTGTATGTCTTTTATCTGTTTTTAATGGATACGAGGGGAACCAGAGCATCAAGATGTTTTTAAAAGTCAAGATTCACCAGGGTTCAGAGCGCTGGACACTCCTAGCAATCTACCAGGAGATACCAGTCTGAATAACAGGGGAAGGTAAGAATGGCAACATTAGGATTACAGTTTTTCTCTTTCTTTTTTTCTTCCCACTCCCCACCCCCGCCAATTATTATTCTTTTTTATTTTGGTAATATAACATAGATAAAATTTGCCATCTTAACTATTTTTAAGTACAGTTCAGTGGTATTAAGTGCATTCCCACGGTTGTGAACCATTATCCCCATCTCTTTCTTACATAAGCCTTTTTAGATGTCTGCTTCAGAAGCAAGTTAAAGATTTTCATATTCTTCCTTACATGGCACCACTACATCAGTGGCAACCCCTAAATTCCTGGGAGCCAAAGCTGCCCTTCATTTTTTGTTTTTGTGTTTGCTTGTTTGTTTTCTAAAGCTACCTCAGGACTTTAAGACACCATAATTACTGAAAAGGGATCCTGCCACTGGACATGCTAACTAGATAGGAATAGGCAAATATAGAAAACCATCAAAAAGTGTCAAGTAACAGCAAGCCTGGCAAATAACTTTTAAAACTGTGCCAAATAAAGTTAAAGATAACTTCAAGTAAGTTTACATGACCAAGAAAGCTTCACTGTAACAGTTTGTTTTCATTTCCCAAAGGTTATTTTATAAATTTATTACAAGTATTTCACAACAAGTAATTTTGTACAACAGAGGTTTTTCCCTCATCCTTGTCCATTTAACAGTTGTCCTGTATGATGAGTTACCTCATTCTATGTTCCCATTAATTGCACGCCAGGTTAAACCAAGTGAGGTTGCTGAGCAGTTATAACCAACCTCTTTACCTCTCCACTGGCCTCCAGCAAGCAGCATTTCCCCTTAATCTCTTATTCCTCTCCCTGTGAAACATTTTAATAGGTTTCTTTTGCTTTTTTGTTTTGTTTTGTTTTGTTTTGTTGAGACAGAGTCACTCTGTCACCCAGGCTGGAGTGCATTGGCGTGATCTCCGCTCACTGCAACCTCCACCTCCTGGGTTCAAGCAATTCTCCTGCCTCAGTCTCCTGAGTAGCTGGGATTACAGGCGTGTGCCACCATGCCTGGCTAATTTTTATACTCTTAGCAGAGACAGGGTTTCACTATGTTGGCCAGGCAGGTCTCGAACCGCTGACCTCAAGTGATCACTTGCCTCGGCCTCCCAAAGTGCTGGGATCACAGGCGTGAGCCAAGGCGGCTGGCCTCAATAGGTTTCTGTTTTCTGTTTTTTGTTTTTTGACGGAGTCTAGCTCTGTCGTCAGGTTAGAGTGCAGTGGCATGATCTCGGCTCACTGCAACCTCCGCCTTCCAGGTTCAAGTGATTCTCCTGCCTCAGCCTCCTGAGTAGCTGGGATTACAGGCGCCCGCCACCACACCCAGCTAATTTTTGTATTTTTAGTAGAGACGGGGATTTCACCATGTTGGTCAGGCTGGTCTCGAACTCCTGACCTTGTGATCTGCCCACCTCAGCTTCCCAAAGTGCTGGGATTACAGGCAGGAGCCACCACGCCCAGCCCTCAAGAGGTTTTTTAAAAAACAAACTCATAAGTTATTTATTAAATACATACATGTAAGTCCAGAAGAAGGCACCGGGAAAAGATATTACCTGTGTAGTACAAATTTGCTGTCCAGGGCAGTCCTCCTCAGGAAGCCATATTTGCAGCACTTCAAAGCAAAGACTTTGAGCCATGCAGGCTTCAGTTCCCATCCTGATCCCTCCACTCATGAGCTGCACAACTCAGGAAAGACGCCATATCTCTGAACTTCACCTCCAGACACTGGAAAATGGAGTGTAATAGCAGTAGTTACTTCTCATGATGTTTGTAAAGGTTAAATGCAATAGGTGCAACTGTAGCTCTAAGTTCTGTGCCCATACACAGTAAAATGTTTGATAAGAATTCATGAAGCATACTAATAAATAATTATTAGTATTATTATTATGTAACAGGAAGAAAAAGGAGCAGCAATATAAAAATCAATCATTACTCTTGAAGTGGGGAGAATAAATTTTAAACTGCACCCCTTCACTAACAAACTGTGAGTAGGAAAAAAAACTGCTTAAGAATTTGATCACAGTCTGGGCAACACAGTGAGATTCTGTCTCTACAAAAAATTTAAAAATTAGCCAGGTGCGGTGGTGCATGTCTGTAGTCCTACCTTCTCAAGAGGCTAAGGTAAGAGGATCCCGTGAGCCCAGGAGTTCAATGTTGCAGTGAGCCATGATCATGCCACTGCACTCCAGCCTAGGCGACAGGGTGAGACTCTGTATCCAAAGGGGAAAACAAAACAAAAAAAAGATCATCAAGAATTTGATTTTCTTTCTCCAAAAATCAAAGCTTTTACCAGTTCTTCATATCGCATTTCCTGAGGACCAGGATAGAGAATAACCTAGCGACAGAGTTGCAAGCTATGAAAGGGGAGGCCTGGAGTTCATCCTGATTGGCAGGTTGAAATGAGCCTAGATTACTGAATGAAAGAGCAGGAATTTGGGGAGTTGCCTCTGGGTAACTCCAAGGATGCAGGACCCTGGAAACTGAGGAGAGGGAGATGATGAGCTCTCCGGCTACTGAAGAAAGGCCAGCAATATTAAGACAATTTAGGGCCCTTAGCCAGACTGTAGTCAGTAAAATGTGCCCTGTGATGGAAAGTGGTTAGTAAACTGTGTTTGGAGAAAGCGTGTCTCCTGTCAACTTTGACTTCCTTGTTCTGAGCTGTAATCATTCTGTGATCCCTAGACCTTCTTTTTTTTTTTTTTTTTTTGGAGACAGAGTCTGGCTCTGTTGCCCTGGCTGGAGTCCAGTGGCACAGTCTCGACTCACTGCAACCTCTGCCTCCTGGGTTCAAGCAATTCTCCTGCCTCAGCCTCCTGAGTAGACGGTATTACAGGCATGTGCCACCTCGCCTGGCTAATTTTTTTTTTTTTTTTTTTTTTTTTAGTAGAGACAGTGTTTCACCATATTGGTCAGGCTGGTCTTGAACTCCTAGCCTCAGGAATTCAAGAACTCGGCCGCCCAAAGTGTTGGGATTACAGGTGTGAGCCACCATGCCCAGCCTAATTTTTGTATTTTTAGTAGAGACGAGGTTTCACCATGTTGGCCAGACTGGTCTCAAACTCCTGACCTCAAGTGATCCGCCTGCCTCAGACTCCAAAAGTTCTGGGATTACAGGCATGAGCCACCACACCCAGCCCCTACAACCTTCGTTAATAGTCTGTTGTGCACATTGCCTTGTCGGTGGTGCATGAGGCAATGGGGAAGCAGGCGCTGGGGCCAATCTGGGGTCATGTGGGCAGGGAAAAGCCAGGAGCCAAAGGGCAGGAGATTGGTGAGGAGAAAATGAAATAAAAGAGTTAATATGAATTATGAGTTTGAAAGACAGGAGAGAATAGAAGCTCTAACAGGAATCCTAGAAAGTACTGGAGAGGGCACTAGACCGACAACATGGGATGGGATGAAAGCTTCAGTTATGCTGTTTGGAACAGATGTTAAAGAAAAATATGAAAGCTGGAGAACTCAGGGATACTATGATTACAATGGTTAATTCACATATCTGCTACTAACTTAAAATTTTATGTAACTGTTCACTTATATTTGGTCAGATCTAATTACAAAATGTTAGCTAAGAATCATCAGCTAGGAAGTTAAAATTTACAAGGATATTTTACTTAAAACATGTGGACATGGTGATTATTTGATCAAAACTCTTACATTTAAATAAGTGCAAAAGTACAAATCAGTAACTATTTTAAAAGATCATATAATATATTGAAAGCATGCCAGGCGTGGTGGCTCACACCTATAATCCCAGCCCTTGGGGAGGCTGAGGCTGGAGGATCGCTTTAGCCCAGGAGTTCGAGACCAACTTGGGCAAGTCTCTACAAAATTTAAAAATTAGCCAGGCATGGTGGTGTGCGCCTGTAGTCCCAGCTACTGAAGAAGCTGAGGCAGAAAGATCACTTGAGCCCAGGAATTCGAGGCAGTGAGTTGTGATCATGCCCCCACACTCCAGCCTGGGCAATAGAAAGACCTTGGCTCAAAAAAATAAAATAAAAACTAATATGTATTCATGTGTGTGTATATACATGTATTTTTATATGTGTGTGTGTGTGTGTGTGTGTATGTATATAGAAAGAGAGAGAGAAAAAGCAAAATTCATGTAGGAATCAGCCTAAGCCAATGCAAATTCCAGTTTTGCTGCTTTGTGTGAGTTGGAAAACTCACTTAAGTTGGCAAATTTCCATGAGTCTTATCTGTCAGTGAGGACAAGGAAGCCCTGGTCTGTCAGGCTGGACATATACAACCCTCACACCTGACCCCACCATTCATTCATCAGTGGGCTCCCTCCATTACTGAAGCTGCCATCTCTCCAGCCCTCTTGGATTTTTTTGGACTCTCTAAAATCCTCTGTGGATTTTTTTTGGCTTGAACATCCCCTAAGAGTCTGGGCCTGGCTCATTCATTCAGTTTCTGCAGCTCCTTCACTCCACCCCCCCGCCTGCCTTGGACGTGGACTTCCTACTGCAGACACCATTCCTTCCACTGCACCTGCTCATGCCCAAGAAGCCTAGCCTCAGGAAGTAGACAAGATTTTGACAATAACACCCACCACTAGGCTCCCATCATAATCAAATGAAATCATGTCTACAGAAGTTTTGTATAAAAATAAGGCTTTAGAACATGATTTTTGTATTAGTCGTCACAAAAAGATGCCTAAATACCCCATGTTTTATATTAAGTCCTTCCAGCTTGGATTTAAATATATATATGCTAATCTAGATAGTGTGCTTTCAGTTGCTATTTCTCTTGTGATGACATTCTCAACAGAATACTCCTTAACTGAGATTTTAGCACCTTAGTCCAGGACATAAGTTCTACTAGATGATTCCAGGTGCCAAGTCATTTGGTAGCTGTAACTGAGCAACCCAGCATTCCTGAGGTTTGTGTAAAGTTGATGCACTGGGGTATTCTAAGTAAGAAACAGAATTTTGCCAATCATTGAAAGTTAAAATAGCTGAGCATGGTGGCTTATGCCTGTAATCCCAGCATTTTGGGAGGCTAAAGGAGGCGGATCACTTGAGCCTAAGAGTTTAAGACCAGTCTGGGAAACATGTCAAAACCCTGTCTCTATAAAAAACACAAAAATTAGCAGGGCATGGTGGCACATGCCTGTGGTCCCAGCTACTCAGAAGGCTGCATTAGGAGGATTATTTGAGCCCCAGGAGGTGGAGGCTATGGTGAACTGAGATCCCACCATTGCACTCCTACCTGGGTGATAGAGTGAGACTGTCTCAAAAAAAAAAAAAAAAAAAAAAAGGTTAAAATTATTTTAAGATTGTCAAGAAATTTAGTATTAAATTCATTACTGGAAAAAGAAATAGTCAACATAACATTTGTAGAGGGCAATTGCAAGCACTTTCGGGAAACTAAGTCCATTCACACAGACTCTGGTTTCATTAAGGCTGTCTTTCCTACCCAAACACTGTCCCATCTGTCAACTACAGTCACTGGCTAACTCAGCCACAAAAGCTCCCTGTCATTTCTGGACAGGATTCCGACAGCTTCCAGAGCATCAATTCTGTCACTAACACTTATTTCTCTCCAACCTACATAAGATTATATTAACTCAACCAGGCTAGAGACCTTCTTGTTCTGTTAAGATCAACCTTTAGGCCAGACCTGTCCTCACTCTGAGTTTTTCTGCAGGGTCCACTTCAAGGCCTCTCCTTCCTGCTCCCTTTCAGCTGCCTCAGTCAGTGACTCAGTTCATGGTAGTCACGCTCAAGAACACACAAAAAAATGTTTCCCTCGGTTAACACTCCATTAGCTTTGGAGGTGAATGACTTTAGAGGTGTGCTTCTGCTAAATTATAACTGGCACATTCAGGTCAATTTCCCTCCTCTGTCTATTCTGACATGTTTCTCTCTGGGGCAGTAAGAACTGCCACTTCTCTCCCGGAACCACCCGCTGTGTAGAGAATTCCTCAGCCAGGTGACTGCCGGAGCTGCCCAGGTGGGGCAGCATTCCAAACTATCTCCCTTGAAGAACACTCATACTTCCAAGTGTCCCTCATGTATGTCATGAAAACTCACACAACACTGAAGGTGCGTCATGGTTATTTTCCACACAGAGGATATCCCAGAACCTTTTGCTGATTTCTGTAGAAATAACACAATATGCGTTAGTGTTTGCTAATAATAATTAAGCTCAGTGAACTAGTCCATGTAGGATATCATGCAAAATTGACTGAACTTGGAAACTAACTGGAAATGGAGGTGAGAGAGGTTTTACATAAGGTTGAGTAGAGTGAGGAGGAGGGTGGTGAAGCCTTTACGTGAAAATGGAATTTCAGGAGTGGGAGCAGGATGGGAGAGGGATTGAAAGGTGGAGGAGCAGGGAATGAAATTGATTTTAGATACGTTGTGTTTGAGATACCTACAAAATGAGAATTGAGAACTGAAATGTAAAAGAACGGTAGAGGCTGGAGAAACTGATTTGAGAATGATCATTGTAACAGATTATTCCTGAAGCCAGGGAAGTAGTTAAGAATTGCAGAAAAAAGAAGACAGAGGAAGAAAAGAGAAAGCTAATCTGTAAGACATGTTGCCATGCTTCTTTTGTCTGTCCCCTTTTGGGCACACGTCTATTTATGGAAGAATGAGTAAGTGTTGTGACTAGAGAGAGCTTAGGATGGATGGAGAGACAGAGCACAATACAAGAACAAGACTGAGGAGGACACATTTCAGTTAAGGAAGTCCTTATTTTCTCAGCTTTATCATTAGAAGTTAAGCCATTCTCTTAACACCAACCAGGAATTCAGTAGTAAATTAATTCCCAGAATATGAATCAGTCAGCATAGCAATTGTGGAGAGAAATTGCAAGCACTTTATGCTAAGTCTACTCTCATACCCAGTAAAGTACACAAGTTCTGCTAAAAGTCTCTGCATCACCCAGGCCCCCACAAACTTACTTATTCACACTGGACAAGGAAGCTTAGTAATCTACTAGACAGATCCAGAAAACAAAACTCTATTCTATCTGTGGTTAGACAATAAAAACCCAATTTACTTTTTTTCTACAAGATCTCAGAAAAGTCCACCTAAAATTTTGCATGCAAGCATTGATTTGTTCAATCAAAATCATTATTTTCCCCATGATAACAAAATCTAGATTGGAAATGTTAACTTTCACTTTAAAGTTATTCAACTGTACTCGATACTAGCACCGAAGAATGTGGTTTCTACCTGCTATATGTCAGTCATACTGTAAACTTCCAGAATTATAACAGTATTATGTCTAGGTTAAGTCTGTACTTGCATTGCCCAATAAAAAACACAGATTACTGGTTCAGTTTCTGCTTCATCTCACTGGACACTCAAGGATCTCCCACATGGAATTTTTGCCAAGCCCTACAACAATTCGGTAGAGTCTCACTGAAAATTGCTATTCTGTGCATCTCCTTTTGTTAACGTGACTATAACAGAAAAGAAGAGAATGAAATACAGGCCCATGCCAGGCGCAATGGCTCACGCTTGTTATCCCAGCACTTTGGGAGGCTGAGGCGAGTGGATCACCTAAGGTCAGGAGTTCAAGTCCAGCCTGGCCAACATAATGAAACCCCATCTCTACTAAAAATAAAAAATTAGCCAGACATGGTGGTGGGCTCCTGTAATCTCAGCTACTCAGGAGGCTGAGGTGAGAGGATCACTTGAGACCAGGAGGTTGAGGTTGAAGTGAACTGAGATTGTGCCACTGCATTCCAGCCTGGGTGACAAAGTGAGACCCTGTCTCAAAAAAAACAAAAGAAAAGAAATACAGGCATCAGATATATCATCTTCTCTCTCCTTGAATCTGATCCACTCACACTCCCAGATATTCTTATTGGGCTGGTCTGTTGTTAATAGTTTCAGGCTCAGCTGTTTAGCATAGAGACTCCCAAGCACAACTCTTTTTTTCTCTCTCTCTCACACAACCTGATGATGGACAGTCCTGAAAGTCAACAGCTCTGCTCCCTGAGATCATCCAGGGACCCACATTCTTTCTACCTTCTTGTCCCCACTGTATCCAAAAGCTGCTGTTTACATCCCCATTTTCAAAGCTAGCTAACCACCACCATGGCCTGCAAAAGAAGGAAGTAGAAAGTGGAGGTAGCACATTTTACTTCTGCTCACCCTCCACTGGCCAGAGGTTAGGAAATATAGTCCCTAACCGGACACTGTGCTCACTGAAATTAATAGGTATATAGGGGTTTTTTAACTGAAGGAAGAAGGAGAGAATGGACTTTGGGAGACAATGAGCAGTCTCTACAGCAGCTAGTTCAGATTTAGGCTTAGAAATGCCAGGCTCAGCTGGGCACGGTGGCTCACACCTGTAATCCCAGCACTTCAGGAGGCCAAGGTGGGTGGTTCGCTTGAGCCCAGGAATTCGAGACCAGACTGGGCAACATGGCAAAACCCCATCTCTGCAAAAAATACAAAACTTATCTGGGCACAGTGACACACACCTGTAGCCCCAAGTGAGAATCGCACCTCAGCCCCCTTACCCCTGAGAACAGGGGCCCGAGTACAGAGGACAGGGGTCCAAGTACAGGGGTCAGTGGGCCAAATACAGAGGTCAAGGGGCTGAGTACATGGTTCAGGGGGCCAAGTACAGTGGTCAGGGGGCCGAGGTGCGAGGATCACTTGAGCCCTGGAGGCAGAGGTTACAGTGAGCTAAGATTGCACCACTGCACTCCAGCCTAGGTGACAGAGTGAGAACCTGTCTCAAAATTAAAAGAAAATGCCAGGCTCACCCAGTCAGATCACAAAGACATAGACATTTTTCATGTGAGATCTCTGAGAAGCCTCAGCTATGGGTGCAGTATTAATCATGTCTCCAGGAAAGATATTATGTCTCAGGTATTGTGCCAAACACTTTATATACATGAGCCCATATAACCCTCACAGCAAACATGTGATATGGATACCACCGTTCTCATTTTAGGGATATGAAAAAATGTATTTAGAGTAGTAAGGCAACTTTCCCAAGCTCAGACAGCTACGTGACAGCATCAGAGGATAGGGTAAAGGGAGAAATAAACTAGACAATTGGGCAAAGCTTCAAGCTAAAAGGAATGGGATTGAAAGTAAGGATCCATGAGGTACTGGAGTGTGGACCAGGAACCAAGAACAATGGCAGAAGGTCATTCAGCTTGGATGACCTATGATGCTAGAATTAAATAAATAAGCCCTGGACTGCTTCTCACTAAGACACTGAGCAAGGGATGTGCTTACCCTGGGGCCCACCAAACCCTGAATCTAGTAGTAACTCACCTCTTTTGCCCCAGCTCACTGGATGGGGAAACTCCTGTATGGTGCTATAATTAGTTTCCTCGTTTCAGGACCAGGAAGGGACTCTGCCCCTCTTCAGTCATGCAGCACATGTATTGGTGCCATCCTTTGATCAGACCTTGGGAATGTAGAGGTAAACAAGAACAAAATCATTCCTTCTCTCACAGGATGCATGGAAGAGAAAGCAGACACTAGATATTGTGCCCACAATAATGGGTAGCAAATGTTGTGGTAGGGAAAATGCCAACTGATGAGGGCCATGGCCTTTCTGATGTGAAGAGAGAGGTGCCCTTCAACAGGAGGGAGGGGGCCATTCACAACCAGGAGGGAGGGATTCTTTCACAACCAGGAGGGAGAAGCCCATTCATAACCAGGAGGGAGGGGTCCATTCACAACCAGGAGAGAGGGGTGCATTCATCACCAGGAGAGAGGGGCCCATTCACAACCAGAAGGGAGGGGCACTTCATCAGGACAGAGGGGCCCATTTATAACAAGGAGGGAAGGGGCTCATCCACAACCAGGAGGGAAGGCCCATTCTTTCCAGAGAACTAAAGGAGAATGGTTTAAGCAACTGGCCAGGAAGACTGTGAAGACTGAGAACAAGGATGAGCTGACATAATAACCAGAGAAGTATTCTGTTGTATAGACCACAGAACACAAGTACTGCTGCTTTAAGTCACTGTTCTGTGGTTGCAAAAAGAAGATGACATAAGAGTTTTTAAAAGGACCCAATAATCAAATTATTGTACTGTTGACTTTCTTCTTGAAACCTCATTTCCAAAATCCTGACTCTGATTTATTTTAATTTGATCTTTTATCAAGGACTATCTTTTTCTGGCGACCCTTGGCTCCCTGGTATTGATGCTTTCATTTAATCCCTTCGCCTTCACTGATCTGACTCCTTTCCCCTATCACTTTTTCCTGGGGCAACCAGTGCTTATGGCAGACAACATCATCTAAGTAAACAGTTGCTACAAAATGTTAGTGACAATCACTACTGCTAATGAAAGTAAACTACAAGAATATTTGTATCATCAGTCTAACGGTCAGAGGTGTTCGAACAAGTGCAACTCCATTTTGAATAGGGGCTGGATAAAATAAGGCTGAGACCTACTGGGCTACATTCCCAGAGGGTTAAACATCCTAAGTCACAGGATAAGATAGGAGGTCGGCACAAGATACAGGTCATGAAGACCTTCTGATAAAACAGGTTGCAGTAAAGAAGCTGGCCAAAACCCACCAAAAGCAAGATGGCGATGAGAGTGACCTCTGCTCTCCTCACTGCTATACTCCCACTAGCACCATGACAGTTTACAAATGCCATGGCAGCATCAAGAAGTTACCCTATATGACCTAAAAAGGGAGGCATAAATAATCCACCCCTCGTTTAACGTATAGTAAAGAAATAACCATAAAAATGGGCAACCTGGGCCAGGCGCAGTGGCTCACACCTGTAATCCCAGCACGTTGGGAGCCTGAGGCGGGTGGATCACCTGAGGTCAGCAGTTTCAGACCAGCCTGGCCAACACAGTGAAACCTCATCTCTACTAAAAATACAAAAATCAGCCAGGCGTGGTGGTGGATGCCTGTAATCCCAGCTACTCAGGAGGCTGAGGCAGGAGAATCACTTGAACCCGGGAGGTGGAGGTTGCAGGGAGCCGAGATCACGCCACTGAACTCCAGCCTGGTGACAGAGTGACACTCCGTCTCAAAAAAAAAAAGGGGGGCAACCTGCAGCACTCAAGCTGCTCTGCTTATGGAGTACCCATTCTTTTATTCCTTTACTTTCTTAATAAACTTACTTTCACTTTATGGACTTGCCTGAAATTCTTTCTCGCATGAGATCCAATAACCCTCTTCTGGGGTCTGGACTGGGACCTTTTTCCGGTGACACAACTATAACACTCCTTGAGCACTTTCAGTTTAAAGTATCTTTCCCACATGTTCTTAGGATCAGAAACATACACTATTGTAAAGGAGAATTAAGTGACATAATAAACAGTGTTGGTGTCATTACCCACACGAGCTAAGACTGCAGACTGTTAGGTAAAGAATGGGGAAGGCAGCCAGGCACGGTGGCTCACACCTATAATCCCAACACTTTGGGAGGCCAAAGCGGATGGATCATTTGAGGTCAGGAATTCAAGACCAGCCTGGCCAACATGGTGAAAACCCATCTCTACTAAAAATACAAAACATTAGCCTAGCGTGGTGACGGGCGCCTGTAATCTCAGCTACTCAGGAGGCTGAGGCAGGAGACTCGCTTGTACCCAGGAGGCAGAGGTCGCAGTGAGCCAAGATGACGCCACTGCACTCTAGCCTGGGCGACAGAGCAAGACTCCATCTTCAAAAAAAAGAAAAAAAAAAAGAAGAAGAACGGGGAAGGCTACACAGTGTGTGTCCTGGAGTGTAGACCCTCATTATTGAGTAGGTCCAGAATTAACTCAGTTGAAAGAACAATGACAGAACAAAAAAAATCGCTTGGCAAAAAGTAAAAAACAGCAAAAAATTTAAGAAGCTGTGTTTGCAACTTCAGAGGGTGCTAAGATTTGAATATTTGCCACCTCCAAAAACTCACGTTAAAATTTAATCTCCAATTGTCAGTTTTATCAGACTGGGCTTTTATCATGATTGAGCCATGAGGGGTCTGCTCTCTTGAATGGATTTGTCCATTCATGGATTAATGGGCATCGTGGGAGTAGGACTGGTGGCTTTATAGGAAGAAGAAGAGAGACAAGAACCAGCACTCTCAACGCCTCACCATGCGATGCTCTGCACCACCTTGAGACTCTGCACAGAGTCCCCACAAGCAGAAAGCCCTCACCAGATGTAGCCCCTTCACCTTGGACTTCTCAGCCTCCATAATTGTAAGAAATAAATTTCTTTACTTTGTAATTTACCCAGTCTCAGGTATTCTGTTATAAGCAACAGAAAATGGGCTAAAACAGAGGAGTAAGTTCTCCATTTTGGGGTACTTTATACCTCAGACTGTGTTGCTGTATACACTGCAAATACTTCATCCCACAAGTACTTATTGAATACCTACTACGTACCACACCATCTGATGGGTACTGAAAATAACACAGAAACAGATGCAGTTCTTGCCATGTGGACAGGTAGACATTCAAATAAATCTATGATCATAAACTGTGATAAAGTCTATGGAGGAAAGTTAAAGTTTGATGAACAGTTTGAAATGACAGTAATTTAGATTAAGAAGCCAGGGAAAGCATCTATGGAGAAAACATTGAAGCCCAAAATAAATAGGAACAGGCCAGCAAAGTGACAGGAAGTGAGAATGGCGGAGAGCACTGAACACAGGTAAACACAGAATTAGACGGTCTGGGCTCCCGTACTCCCGTAGAGGGGAGCAAGGCTCCTGTATTCTGCAGCACCTTCGCTCCCTGGGCTGCAGCAACCCAAGAAGGCTATAAAAGATCCTTTTCTAGGCCGGGCACAGTGACTCACACCTGTAATCCCAGCACTTTGGGAGGCCAAGGCTGGTGGATTACCTGAGGTCAGGAGTTCGAGACCAGCCTGGCCAACACGGGGAAACCTCATCTCTACTAAAAATACAAAAAAAAAAAAAAAAAAAATTAGCCGGGCATGGTGGTGCATGCCTGTAGTCACAGGTACTCCAGAGGCTGAGGCAGGAGAATCGCTTGAACCTGAGAGAGGGAGGTTGCAGTGAGCCAAGATCGCACCATTGCACTCCAGTCTGGACCACAGAGCAAGACTCTGTCTCAAAAAGAAAAAAAATTAGCTGGGTAGGGTGGCATGCACCTGTAGGCCTAGCTACTCAGGAGGCTGAGGCAGGAGAAACACTTGTACCCAGGAGACGAAGGTTGCAGTGAGCCGAGAGCACGCCACTGCACTCCAGCCTGGGCAACAGAGTAAGACTCCATCTCAAAAAGACAAAAGATCTGCTTCTCAACTCAGGTCACCAGACCTTCAGAGGTAGGTTGTTCTCTGCCTTTAGAGCCAAGATAGGAGGGAAGAAGCTACAGACAGTTTGAATTCTAACTGCGAGGTTGTCACTAAGTCAATCCTTAAACTCTCAGGTAGAATTAATCGTTAGATATTCTGACTTCCCATAATGTTTTGACTGCATTTTTCTGTCTCACTGCTGCTATATTATAATTACATCTTTACACATTTTTCTCCATTTTAGCTTTTGAGGTTATAGAGCACAGAAATATGTTACTTCTATTTATACCCCTGGAGTCTAGCACACTGCCTGGAAAAGAGTAGCTGCTCTATAGATGTAAAATAAATAAATGCATGAAAAAACACATTAATTCATCAATCAGTTGTTAGGCTCTATAGAATTTTTTTATAATTTGAGTTGATATAGGTTTACATACATTATGTATTTTTATGTGAAAGTGTCTAAAGATAACAGTTTAATAAGAAATAGCTTCTTTATTGAATGTTTCTCAAAATCTTAATGAAAGAAAAGAAAATGGAAAAATATGCTCACCCAACCATTGGGTATGCTACTAGTTATTTTCTTAAAGAAATATCAGTGCAGACCGGGCACGGTGGCTCATGCCTGTGATCCCAGCACTTTGGGAGGCCAAGGCGGGTGGATCACTTGAGGCCAGGAGTTCGAGACCAGCCTGGCCAACATGGTGAAACCCCATCTCCACTAAAAATACAAAAATTAGCTGTGCGTGGTGGTATATGCTTGTAATCCCAGCTACTCAGGAGGCTGAGGCAGGAGAATGGCGTGAACCTGGGAGGTGGAGGTTGCAGTGAGCCGAGATTGTGCCACTGCACTCCAGCCTGGGCGACAGAGCTAGACTCTGTCTCAAGAAAAAAAAAAAAAGAAAAGAAATGTCAGTGGGTTATGAAGGCAAGTCAACTGAAGATACAGAGCCCTCCACATCACCACCTGCCTCCAAAAATAAATTCATCCAGCTGCAAAAAAACAAGTCAGCACTGAGTTCTTCTGTGCACTCATTGAAAATCTGATGATTTTGACGAGGAAAAGACTTATATTCCAAACTAATAGCCTATGAATGCAATTATTCACAAAACGTCCTATTTGGAATCATTGCATTTTGCACAACAATGCCAGCCACCCACAGTTGCTGAGACTCTCACCACTGACAATGGCTGGATATCAAGTGTAATAGGACCAGACGCAGCAAACAAATTAAAATGTGTGTCTTTGTCGAATGATACTGTTTCAAGGAGTGTAAGTGACATGGCAATTAATGTCTGTGAACAGCTGGTTTTAAAGATTAAAGAAAGTGATTATTTTGCCCAGGCAATGGACAGATACACCTAAATGTGCTGAGATGCTGACATTTTAAGTCACATTTCTGTGAAATACTATGGATAAGAGCATGCTGTTTAGAAAAATTTAGTCCAGTATTACAATAGAAGACCATTTTGAAATATTTCAAGAGACAACCAAAAATTTCCATATGCCAACTGGGAATTGTGTATTGCTGTTTATATGGTTCAGAGAGTAATTACAGACTTCTCAAAACAGGAAATTATTTGATTACAAAGAATGATTCAGATCCTTTTTTTTCTTCTTCTTCTTCTTTTTTTTTTTTTTTTTTTTTTTGAGATAGTCTTGCTCTGTCACCCAGGCTGGAGTGCAGTGGTGTGATCTCGGTTCACTGCAGCCTCCACTTCCCAGGTTCAAGCAGTTATCATACCTCAGCCTCCTGAGTAGCTGGAACGACAGGTACGTGTCCATCACACATGGCTAATTTTTGTATTTTTAGTAGAGACGGGGTTTTGCCATGTTGGCCCGGCTGGTCTCAAACTCCTGGCCTCAAGTCATCCACCCGCATCGGCCTCCCAAAGTGCTGGGATTACAGGCATGAGCCACCACACTGGCAGATTCAGATTCCTATTGGTTTTTAAAAGGGAGAGAGAGAGAGAGAGAACATGTTTCCCCATAGCGGGAGGACTATCATCAGTTTTAACAGGAGCAACCCTCAAAATGGCTATGTAATAAAGAAGTGCCAAGGCCATGAGTATAAAGAATATCCAAGTCCAATTATCAGTATCTCTTTAAACCAAAATGTCTCCACAAGCAAACTGGCATAGTAAGCATAGTGATCAAACCCACAATAGTGTAGTCACAACATCCCAAGGGACACATCCTGTGAACTTCCATATCTTAAGAACTTTCTAGAACAGTAGCACAGACTAGCAATGGATTGTGGGGTTTTGGGGGTTTTTTGTTGTTGTTTTTTTTTTTTTAAGACGGGTTTTGCTCTTATCTCCCAGGCTGGAGTACAATGGCACGATCTTGGCTCACTGCAACTTCTGCCTCCAGGGTTCAAGCCATTCTCCTGCCTCAGCCTCCCAAGTAGCTGGGATTACAGCCACCCACCATCACGCCTGGCTAATTTTTTAGTAGAGATATTAGTAAGAGTATTTCTTAGTAGAGATGGGGTTTCACCATGTTGGCAGACTGGTCTCAAACTCCTGACCTCAGGTGATTCACCCGCTTCAGACTGTGTTTTAAAGGATAGTTTTCACAAAGCAGTCATACTGCTGTCACTTAAGAGGTTTATTCCTTGGAAAATGAGGTCAATTCATTCACATACCAAATATGTATTAAGGTCTTTCTTTTGCAACTCAGATGCCTCCAAATGACAGTTTCACAATGATCTTGACTTCACACTCCAGGAAATGTACAAACTAGGGAGTTGCTTCCACACAGCCAATGCTCATATTATGCTTTCATACATACAAACATTTGTAGAAGATTTTTAAAGAGATGATTACACACTTTAAACTTTCCCGAATTTTATTCCTTATTTGGAAAAATGTGACAAATGCATTGCCCTGAGGCCAGTCAAGACCTAATTTCAGACAGCATGCATGACCTTAACCCTCTTTCTTGCCAAGGCAGGCCCTTTTTTAATTGTTTAAAATGAGTAACCTTTGCTTCTCCTCTTCATAGAGATATTTTTATCTCAGGTCTCTCAGGGGCCCAACAGTAAGCCCACAAGCTGTCTTCACCACAGAAGACCTAGGAGACTGTAGGACTCCTAGTCCTGTTATGGGAATAAGTTGTCTGCTATTCGCACTGTTATCCCAGATTTCTTAAGACATACTTGCCAATTAGGCCTCATCCATGACCTTGTTTCGTAAGAAATAGCTAAAAAAATGCAAGTAAGTATATGAAGTGAATTAGTTAGAAATGAAATCTTTGAGACAATAAGTCTTCACCTTGATCATGAAGAAGGTGTCAGGGCAATACCTCAAACAAAGGTGGGAACAAGCACCTCTTTGTTGTAAGCCTTGCCTGAAAAGAAGAGGCCATGACAGAGGAATGGCATGCATAGGTAGAGAGGCAATAAGCTGGTCGGTCTCCCTTATTGTAAAGCAAAGGAACTCAGATTTGATCAGGCAGGTAAATTCTTCAGTAGAAGAATAGCAGACTAACAAATATCTGAGAAAATTTAATCTATTAACAAAAAAGACGCAAGAAAATGAAGTGAAAGGAAACTGAGCTACAGGATTATCTCGATAATTTGAACACACAGTGATGAAAACTGGAAAGGTCTACAGTTTTGCAAACAATGGGAGAGAACCCCATCTAAGTGATACTGTCCATAGTGAATCAGCAGACACTGGAAACTGACCAGATAGAAGCCTAATATACATATGCAACAAACCTGCAAATTGTGCACATGTACCCTAGAACTTAAAGCATAATAATAATAATAAAAAGAAGCCTGAAGCAGGGACTAGCACCAAAATAACTCCAAAATGTTGACCCAGGAGCATACTTGTAGAATTTAATACGAAAGGAGGTTGAACCAGACAACCTATAAGGTCCAGTTCAACTCCTACTGTTATGATTCTAAAAAAGGCGAAGACCTCACATATTTAAAAAAACAAGGAAGTCCTCAAACTTTCTTAATTCTGAAAGTATTGACTGAGCACAAACTATGTACTAGGCACTGTCCAAAGCCCCCAAAATATAATGTACACAAGAAAGGTCTTTGTCTTATGCAGAAATATATTCTAAAGGGGGTGCACATAAAAAAATTCACTGAAGGGGTTAAACAGAGATTGATCCAATCCAATTTATGTTGTAAGATTACTTTTCTGCTGGGTAGGGATCAAAGGCTAAAGAGGTAAGATTTTTTTGAAGGCAGTTAGAGGGATACAGGGGGTCATACTGAAAATGTAAAGAAGTAAAACTTAAAAGATATTTACAGATAGAGTTTCTAATTGGACTGGGTATAGTCAATGAGAATAATGGTGGAATCTTGAATATTGCTATGTTTCTGGCTGAAGTAATCAGGGGTATGTGATACCTTTTGCTGTGATGTGGAAAATTAGGGGGAAGTAGGAAGAATGGAAGTTTAAGGGAAAAACAAGCCTCCTAAGGAAAACATTATTGTTGAAGAAGGTATTATTGACTGACAATGTAAGTAAGAAAGTGTGTGTCAATTCATCCATCAATGGACATTTCCGTTGTTTCCTATATATCTTGACTATTGTGAATAATGCGGCAATGAATATGGGTGTACAAGTGTCTCTTCAAGATCCTGATTTTAATTATTTTGTAGAAATACCCAGAAGTGGGATTGCTGAATCATATTGTAATTCTATTTTTAATTTCGTTATATACATTGACTGGGATATTATTCAGTCATTAACTAAAGGAAAATCTGTGAAATGCAACAACATGGATGAACCTTAAGGATGCTATGCTAAGTAAAATAAACAGGTCACAGAAAGACAAATGCTGAATTATTCCATTTATATGACGTATCTAAAGTAGTCAAGTTCACAGAAGCACAGAGCAGAATGGTGGATGCCAGGGTCTGCAAGGAGGGGAAAATGGGGAGATGTTGTTCAATGGTTGTAAAGTTTCAGTTTTACAAGATGAATAAGTTCTAGAGATCTGCTGCACAAAAATTGTGCTTGTAGTTAACAATATTGTGTTGTACATTTAAAATTTTGTTTAAAAAAGAAAAAAATGCTGCTGGGCACAGTGGCTCATGCCTGCAATCCCAACACTTTGGAAGGTTGAGATGGTAAGATCACCTTAGCTCAGGAGTTCAAGGCCAGCCTGGGCAACATAGGGAGACCGCGTTTTTAATAAAAATAAGAAATAAAAATTAGCACAGCATGATGGACCATGCCTGTAGTCCCAGCTGCTCAGGGGAGGCTGAGGTAGGAGCCCAGGAGATAGAGCCTTCAGTGAGTTGTGATCACACCACTGCACTCCAGCCTGAGTGACAGAGCGAAACATGTCTCAAATTTTAAAAAAAGAAAGAAAAATAAAAAGAAATGCTGCATTATTGATGATCTTGATGGTCCAGAGACCGATACCCTGTAAAAAGATAGGATTTTGACATGTAATTCAGAGGGATCACATATAAATGTGGAGTCATTTTAGGAATATTTTAACCGATTTATTGAATTTATATTTTACTTCTTTTGAATGGAAATTAAAGTCCTAAATAATAAAAGTCTATTTCCAAGTTTATTTTAATAAAAAGAAAAGGTGTATCAAGTGTCAGGTATTTGAACCATGCCAAACGAGTTTCCACCTGTGGAGGACTCATCCCTCTACAGTGAATATCAACATTTAAGGTTTGATCTGTTGGCTTTTTGAGTATCCAAGAGCAAGTATTTGGGGTTTCAGTGGGCAGGGTGAAAGTGAAACTTGCGGATTGAAGCTGAGTAGATCTTTCATATGTAAGTCAGAAAAAAATTACAAAATATTTATGCATCATCAAGTAGCTTATTAGCACTGTCACACCACATATTGATGACAGTGAAGTGTCTAGGCAGGGATGTTCTTTGCCATCTTAGTGCCACAGGCAAGACTCAAAGGCAAACAGAAATGTTTTGGGGGAAAAATTAAGTGACTTCCCGGTAATATGTGAGTCTTAACGACAAAGTCAACATTCTTCCCCATAAGCTCATGTAATAGAAAATCTTTATTTAGGCCGGGTGCGGTGGCTCAAGCCTGTAATCCCAGCACTTTGGGAGGCCGAGAAGGGCGGATCACGAGGTCAGGAGATCGAGACCATCCTGGTTAACATGGTGAAACCCCGTTTCTACTAAAAAATAC